>NC_135781.1:14594041-14811608 GCF_028453695.1 Augochlora pura | reverse complement strand
CCGGATTGATCTAGCAAACATCTCGCCGAATCCAGTAATATTCCTGATTCCGCGATTCGCCAACAATTTTTCGAAACGCGAACTGACGTATTGTTTCCCATTATCTGACTGGAAACTTTTAATTTTCCGACCCGTTTTATTTTCCATGAACGTCAGGAAATCGCGTAACGCCACGAATACCTCGTCTTTCGACCGAATAAAACGCACTTCGCACCATCTCGTATGATCGTCGATGAACGTGACGAAATACACTTTACCCGCATTCGATTCTGTTCGCAATGGACCGCAAACGTCGCTGTAAACGATCTCGAGCATATCCGTCGTACGGTCGGATCTCTCCGAAAATGGGAGCTTAGTTTTATTTCGCGAACATACATCGCACCGCACGCTTCCCTTAAAGTCTCTAATGCTGCCGGTAGCTATAACTCCGCTGCGCTTTGCTTCAAGGATATCTCGTTGATTAAGATGTCCCAGACGCCTGTGCCACTTCTCGAGCGGGGTAGGTATGTGTTTCTCCTTGATGACCCCGGTCGGGGTGGCCATGGCTTTGTGCGCATGTACCCTCTGCCGCACGTAGTACAGTCCGTCTCTGCGATCGGCGACTAGTTCGACGCTTCCGTCTTTGTCGACGATCGTCGCTCTATCTTTTGTGAAGGTAACCTCGAATCCACGGTCTGTAATTTTGCCGACCAACAACAGATTCGTGGGCAGGTCCGGCACCTGCAGCGCGTCGTTTATAATCACGTTTCTTTTTGAACCGTCTCGACTGGTCAGAATTTTCACTGTTCCACGCTCGTTTATGTCCGTCGAGGCACTACTGCTGGCGAGATTCAACTTACCGCGCCACTGTTCATCGATACTCACGAAATAGTCTATGTCTTTACTGGAGCGAGTGGTGCAACAACCACTGTCCAGACACCACCGATCGTCACTTATAGCGTCGTCTGTTCGCAACGCTTCGTCACGATGCTCGATCTCAACCGCTGCGAACACCGATAAGTCGTTACTAGCGCTTCTTGCTGATTGACGGAAGTTTTCCCTGTTTCTGTTGCGTTCGGATGCCTTCTGACCCATTTTATTGCAGCGAAAACACTTCAGTTTCGACGTATCACTGCCGATGCTGTACCTGTTCCTCGCGTCGCTTCCCTTGTCGTACTTGTGCGTCTTTTGTCTTTCAGCGGCCATTGCGTTCGGCACCGTATCCCTCATGTCGCTTTTACGCGCGTCGCTTTCTTCGATTATTTTAATCCGAATTGTATCGGGTGACGGTAATTCGTCTCGCGATTCAATTGCGATTCAATTTGTGGTAAGCTGTACACCGGTAGAATGGCAAGCAAATCCAAATTTATATTTACTTCCATCTCGCTCAGCTTGTCCACGGCATCAAAGTATCGTCCGAGGTGTTCGCGAACATCTTCGCCTTCGTTTATGCGCTGTAGGTGCGGCCTTTCGTGCGGGGCCTAGCGACTGGTACATGCCTTCCAGTTTTCGCCAAACGTCGTTCGAGGTGCGACAATCCTTTATCTGTTTCAGTTCCGCTGGGCTGATTGATAACACCATGTCCGATTTCGCTTTTCCGTCGTTCATCGTCCACGCCCTTAACCCTTTTAGTACCGAACAACGATATATCGTTGTTGGCTATTGTTGGAAAGATAGTTTTCTTAATATTTTTTATTAAACAACAATTTCATTTCTTATTTCCTTTTCTTTTGAATTTGTTATTTATCAGGTTTTTCAAGATTCTTGCAACTTCTTTCCGAAATTTTATCAAACCTCGTCAAACGAGTTTTAAACATTTCGCTCAGACACAGACTCTTTTGGTTGGTACTAAGAGGGTTAAATCCACGGCCGATTCGGCGTTACCGACTCTCACTGCAAGCGTTTTCAGTTCGCCGCTGACGTAACACCAGGCGTCGTTTTTTACCACTAACGCCCGCATCTGGATCTTCCACGTGTCATAGTTGTCCTTGTTAAGGGTCTCGATTCTCGCAAGATTAGTCATTATTAAGTATTAATGTTGCACGCGTCTTGCACCGATAGCAACCATTAAACAACCACGCGGTAATACAGAATCTCTTTCTCTTCTAATAATCGCGATTGCCTGGGCCCATAACCTGTAAAGTTTTGACTCGGAGGTGTAGGGTCGCGGGAAGATATTACAACACGTTTTTAAAAACTACGGAATACGCGCAATAGACGACTTCACTCAGAGACGGACGCGCAGAGTAGAAGGAGATCGTCTCGTCTCATCAATCATGGTTGCCCAAAAGCCACGTATCGCAACGCATGCGGACTACGTGTTTAGGGCCCCATTTCCAACACTTTTTACTTATTTACTTATTTATTTATTTATTTATTTATCTAGACTCTAAATCAGTCACTGAATATTTGTCGTTTAACAAAATTCCAAGATGCCACTTTCCAGTAGTAATCATTAGTATTTACTATTTAATGAAAAACAGTGTGCAAGCTACGTTGTCAATTTTCGTTTACGATGTTCGATTGAATTATGCCAATTAAATTATACATTGGTATCCTAATATTGTTGACCTGTGGCCCTGATGTTTCTTCCCTCTGTAACCCTGATTTATAATCTCGTACTTCCTCAACTTACCCGCAGCTGTTCGTGGTTATCGATAAACGTGCCCACATTTCCTGGATGTTCAGAGTAAGACATTAAAATCTGATGAAATAATGAAATAGAATGCTAAACAAACTTTAGTTAGAAAGTGCTTCGAATATTTATAATTAATCATTGTTAAAATTTCGTAATGAAAAGACGTCCGTCATTTGTATATTGATTTTATATCGTTTGATACTGTATTTGCGTTCATACTGTGTTCATACTGTGCTTGTGTCTTACAATATTAACCTAATGCTTGTTTTATTATATTCTCGTCTTTATTTTATACTGCAGAAAATTTCATTCTGATTTAAACAACTTTTAATTAATCAGTTTTCATTCAGTTACTTGATTATGCTCGATTTTCACGCGTTAACTACGCGAAGTTCTTTTCAGAATGTTTAGTATGCATTTTTCGATAATACGATCCTGTGTATAGGCACCGAGCGATGTGAAATCCGATAATGTTAATATGTTCACTGTTGTTATCTACACACATGAATGAACAAAAGGCAATGAACATTTTCTAATAATAAAGATTTTACTCTTGCAATACGTCTTTAATTTGATGAGAAACACGTCAACGTTGATACGCGCAGTCGTCCATATTATGTACCAGCGCTAACAGTGAAAAACGTGAATATTTGTTTTAATTATTTCCATGTATACAGTGATTATAGTGTGATTCGTAGCTTATAGTGATGTATAGTGTGATTAGTAGCTTATGGACTTTATAAACCTATGACACGTCTGATAAGATCAGATACATAACAATTATAACATTTAGAGAATATAGAAATACTGTTGCATTATATTCAACTTGACAAAACAATTAAAGAAAGAAATTTTTATTTTGCAGAAAAAACCTATTGTCTAGTGTTTAGATTGCAACTAAACACGTAATTATATAGAAACATAATAGACCGTAACTAGAAACATAATTCTATACATATAGTGAATAAACTACATCTAGATTAACGTATTTCGGATAGAAGTAAGAATACAAGAAAAATATATTTAATTTATTACAGAATTTGTTAAATTGAAAATAATCAAAATTTATCGTGTTGCGTATTTACCGATGAAGTTATGAAGACAAACATTTTAGCTGAAGTATTCAATCGTACGTATATCGAAATATATGTAACGAATGGTTATAATATTGTATAAAGTTTATTGTTTTGTCATCGAAATATGTATCATCGATTTCTGTACCACGACTTCCGTCAAAACAAAATAAAAGGTAAGGACTGGATTGACCCTAATAATATATATTCGCCGCTTTATCGTCAATTATTAATTTTCATATTTAAAGAAAGATTGGCCAACAAGTGTACTTATGGCAATGAGGATAAATTACTGGATATAAAGTACTGTGTATAAATTACTGGATAAAGTACTGGAAATAAAAATCTCAACAGAACCTCGTGAAATTCGACAGAAATTACGAACAATTTCAAACTGCCTCTAATAAACACATTGTCTCGTTTTTATTAGAAATCGTTTTAACGAAAGATTTCTATTAATAACGAACGTCGCTCGCCACAGCCGAGTTGCATTGTAAATTACGATCGGCCCCTGGCCACCCACGTCGTGACACAAACACGGTTCAGTTGGCGGTCGTTTAAATGCATCGCAGCGCCGCCATTAATTGCTCGAAACTAGAGAATTTGAATTTTATATTGGAGACACTCCGTGAATGGTTCCGCCGCGGCGGGTTTCTTGCAAACATTTTCGCGGCAATTATGCCGCGCCGGTCGCTTCGACCGTTCCCAGTCGATACCGTTAAATAATTCCAGCCAACCCATTTATTGTTGCCCGTTGCGTTTCCAACAATCAACCGGATCGTTAAAGTTCGCCGTCGGTTTTTCTTCGCTCGGAATTACTTCGGCCTCCTTCCGTCATGGCGCGTCATTACAACCAACAATAACAACAACAGGTAGTAAAAGAGGGCAAGAGCGTGGGAAACGCGAAACAGCGCGGCTGGGTGGATACCAATGAAGCATGATGATGTTCCATTCGACGGAAATTGAACTTCTATGCGCACACAGTCGGTCACAAGAATCAACAAACGCCTATCAATATTAAATAGAAGAAATAGCACACGTGCACAGTGGTTTGGAAGGCGGTAATTTACGGTCAAAACTGAATTTTTAGATTTTTATGTTTGTACTAACACGGGGAGATCCGCGGGCATAACTTGATTTTTTATCAGCTTTTCAGGGCAGACGGTTAATAGGTTTCGTTAATAGTTTTCGAAACATTTAACATTAAGGTTCTGTTTTCTAAAAATCCACTCGCAGGTGATTACTTCGAGGTTATCCAAATGCTGTAAAAAGTGTACGAAACTTGCCTCAAGAATATCCAAGTATTCAATGTCCAATTTCAATATTTTAAAAGATTAAACTGTCACCATTAATTATACGCATGAATTTTTGTTTGAATAAAGAATGCTTTTATATTATTGACAATTTCATTCAATTCCATGTACAATGAAAGGTTAAAAAGTTCGATTAAACTCCGTCTTGTAATATGTATGAGCTTCGAGGAATCATAAATGCGATGAATGAATAAAATCTACATTCCAGGGTTTAGGCTGATTCATTTACGTTAGGCAATCGTGTCATGTATTCGTTTCTCCTATTTAAGTTCATAAAGTCCGCAATGTTCATTATTTTTCTTTTTTCGTCCGTTTTTGCGTCAAATAATCTAGCGCTCCTATACTCTTGGATTGCTGCGGATTTCACTTTGCAGCTGGTAATCTATCAGCGACAAAAATTCATTCAAACAAACATGTTATAGACGAAAGAAAACAATATGTTGTAACTTATTTTCCAATTGAAATTGTTACGTGCCTCGAGCTTAACAAACTTCGCATTCTGCAAAAGAAATTTTCTTCTGATTCAGCTTTCTTAAAAATTGTTTCACCAGGTCAGAATTTGTATAAACAACAATCGCCGACGATAAAAATTTATATCTCAAAGAATTCGCTTGGAAACGTGTGTTCTTAGTACAAACTTTTGCCATCCGGGATATACGATTGTTGTTGAAGAATCGCTGGTGATGCGCGCAGCGTCTTACGTTCAGAGAGGATGTTAAATATTTGTTTAAAAATAAATTGGCTCGAGATTGATTTTGTAGGAACACAGGTCGTATAAAATAGACACGTGACGCAAGTATGAGATGAGAAGGGTTCGTAATAGGTCACGGGCTCATGTAGGGTGTGAACAGCGAATTATTAATAATAAAAATTAATTGTCTCGAACGATGCCTCGATTCAGCCGATCTTCAAGGTTCGCACGATCAAATTGTCGACACAGTGATCTCATTTCTCGATATGTTTATTCCGAAACAATTTTATTAGACATGACCAAATTGATTTTTGGAAAGCTATCAGTAGAGCTAGTCACTAAAAATAAATATGTACAAAGTTTATTAGCATTATAAATTAGTTTTAATGCTATCAATACTAACATTAAATTTGAAATTCTTAAACATAAAAGAATTGATTTTTGGAAAACTATCAGTAGAGCTAGTCACTAAAAATAAATATGTACAAAGTTTACTAGCATTATAAATTAGTTTTGATGCTATCAATACTAACATTAAATTTGAAAAGTGAATATAATATTTCATAAATAAATATAAAAATATAATATAAATATAAACATTATGAATATTTGTTAAACTAATATTTCTTTCTGAATTTTAACGTTGTCTTGGACGTCTAAATAATCCTTTCTATTTCTGTAATATCCCAGCAATAATATTACAATGCATCTGCAAAACCAGCATCCGGTGCAAAACATTTTCTCTGATCGAGAAAAGAATCATAGTGATTTATTCCGCCGCATGACATTACACACTCGTGACTTTCAACTTATTTTTGCAATAGCGTTCCATCTTGCACCGTTCGAGAAAACAAATAGTTTTCGTTGTCTACTCACCGATATTTTCGAAAATACGATGTTTCTTTCGAGCATTTTACACTATTTGATTATGTAGAATATATCAACTACTGGTTTGGAATAACTAAGACAAGGGAAACGATTACTTCAACAACCGTGATTCCAATAATCAATTAAGTATAATTTATTTTGTATGCAGTATTTTGTAAGTACATTTCTTTTTGTTATTTTATTGAAAATTCAAGCTTCTATGTGTGCTACGTTGAAATGTAATAAACGCATATTTTTCCTCACAAATTAAACGCAACGTTCTTATATATTTAACGATTAATAAATACTTTATAGACGATAAAGAAGTATTTGTAGTATTTCTACTTAATTGTTTACTGTTACATATCATCGTACTTTTGTCAATTTCTTCTGTCTGATTACGCAACAAGCTGACAATCACCCACTAATGTCGCATTACCAACATTGTTATAAAAGTACGACAAACATTTATCGAGTTGAAAATTATTGAAATACTAATATAATTTTCATTTAGTTTAATGGCAATCCTATTACTGTGCTCGAAGTATGTATTGATTAGAGCTATTTACATTTAGCTCGCGTATCCGAGATCGTGCACGTTCATAATTGATTATGAATTGCGCGTGCTACATTCAAGTGGAAATTAATATTCCACGAAGTAATCTCTTAGTAAAATTTCGCATAATTCACGTCCGCCAGAATTCCAGCGAACGAAATATCTGTCTTTGTTTTACAGTTTCAACAACTTTCTTGTTTTATTTCTTACTTTCAATTATTTGATAATTATGTACAATGAACTCGTTGTAAAGAAGGGGAAGTCAACCTACTCGCAGTTAACTTCATGGGTGAATATTTTTAAGAGTAACTGTACATACATTGTATAATTTATATTCTTTGGGAGTAGTATACTCGAGATATGAATTATTGATTTTTATGTGGTACTATATAAATGATGTAAGTATTGGCAATAATACTTTATTATATAATTAATTGTACTATTAAATAATAAATTAAATTTTCAAATAAAATTTGGCCACACAATATTTTGCTACAAATATAAATTTCGAATCGCTTTCCATTTCTGTTGCATCAGCTGTTTATTCAGATATACCAAATTATAATAAAATTTATAACGTAGTACAATGATCGTATAACGCAAACAAAAAGTTTTAAAATACCCAGTATTCACTGAATACTGTATAATAAAGCTACAAACAACTATTATGTTGGCACATACGAAATGTCAGATTTTTATTACAGAGAAATATTTCTTGTTATTTATGGCGTTATCTCTTTTATCCTGTGTTGCTAGCGTCATATTATTTCAAGAAGAATTTTTCAAAACATGAGTATATAGGAGGATATTGATCGACATTTTTTTTAGAAACCGAATTTTTGTATAAAAATAGTATTCACGTATCCAAAAATCGTTAGGAACAGTGTATCGAAGCAAATAGATTATATTTTGATTAAATAAACATCTTCCAAGAAAGATATGAAAAAACCGACATTTAGTATGGACCAATCTAATACTTAAATAGATAATAAGAAGAGTTGGACAAAGAGGGGAAAGAAGCGCTGAACAGCATACATTGTAAATTACATAAATTACCAACACCAGTCTTAATCGACAAAGAAGCTCGTTTTTACATCCCCGACACTCCTGAACCGCAAGAAAACATTTGACTATGAGAGTATTCCTGAAACATATGCGAATCGGGTGGCTCGTCGAACCTTTCCGCAGCCAAAAAGTAAAAATACCGACGACATTTGGAAAACTGTCTCGCGAAGTAAAATCGTCTGCAGCAGTCGTCGAGCATCGTTACTTCGTATTTTAAAAGTGACGCCGTTTAATGAACGACATAAACAGTCTCGACGAGTAAGCCGTTGAGCCAAGAGTCGCTTATTATAACCGTTATCTATCCTGATAACAGGACCTCGTCCTCTCTGATGTCGTCTTCTACCAGGTGACTCGAACCTTTTTGCTCCGATGCTTGGCACAGTGTAAAAAAAAACTTACTGTTTCTCAGCTCCTCTTAATTGGACACCTTCCAGGAAATTTTGCGAGAGCAGAAATAATTGATTTTCCGTCTCCGGTGGGTTGACCCGGAAAGGTATTTCGCGTGGGATTATTTTCTACCTGTGATGTATCGACCGTCGTGTTCCTTGCGGAGCAAAATGGCTCCGGGGGTGAGCTATATAGCATTTCCAGCGAGGCAAGTATCTTCGCTTGCTTCCACCGGGGGTAGCAACCATAAACGAGACTTTAGTTATGGAATCTCGATGGACTGTTCCATCTATGGGACATTCCAAGCCGTGCGATCGTGCTTTACTATATTGTATTTACTATGTTTGCTATTATATTTACTGTATATATATTTAATATATATATAAAAGTTATAAAAATAAATTTTGAATTTAACTTTATTATATTTATATTTTTTATATTTTTTTCAATTACCTACAGTGGAGGTAATGTTTTATACTAAACCGAAAGTGTGTTTATATTTTGACATTTATATACTCTACTTTAATATATCGTAAAGGATTTTTTCCTTTCAATGTATATGTGTTTAAATATACGGCGTAGAAGTTTTATCAGACTAATGTCCGAATACTTTTGAGAGTCACTGTAGTTTACAGTGCAAAAGTGAGTAGAAATACTAAATAAACAATTTTAAATATCAGTGCGACTGATTAGACTGTCTAACTGTGGTTGCGTTTTTTGTTCTACGTTATCATGTTCTTTATATACCGACCGTGCGTACGAAAGTAAATTTGGATGTCGAAATATTCTGCATAGTCATGTACAATATCTGTAACGAGAGGCATTTCAAAAGATCAGCAAATCCTTGTGCACGAAAACAGTCGGATACGAAAAATACGCAAAATGTCAGACAGTATCCGAAACAAGTTCTGGGATCGTTTAAAATTTCAATTCGATTCTTTTCGACTTTTAAATGCGCCTAATATTCACAGTTTCTTGCAAATTTCGTATGCCATGCTACACAACGGCGACACGGCTAAATAAATCCCGTACCTTATTCCGATCGCACATTTTCATTTCGTTTCCGGCGATAAAAACAAGCCAAGTTCCGTAGCTGACGTCAACGAATCGTTATAATCTTACGACTTCGCGAGCAAGTTTCGTAGAGATTCTTCTTCGAAACTCGACAACCATTCGGGTCAGAAATTCGTTTTGTGCCCGCCGTGCTTCGTTTTTATAGACGACGGAGCAGAGCCACTGTTTTATTTTCTTTCCCCTTGAATTTCCGCTCCAGGAAAATTAATCGTTCGCTGAACGTAAATACTATATCGGTATCCTGCGCTCAATTCTACGATATTATTTAGTCTTTACCCTTTTGACTATTTAATTACTTCGACGAAAAAACTTTACACTGTCTGAAGCTCTAAACATATTTACACGGGACGTGGAAAGCCTTTCTTTGTGAACGGGACTACTTTAACGAACAGCCAGTCTCATAAGTATTCGTATCCTCACAGCCTTTAACAAAAAATTTGTTAAAACCGAGGAATCCGTATAAGATTTTGCAATAATTTGTCTACTGCAAACGGACAGATTGCATAATTTATACTTGAATCTTCTGTTTTTATATCCAGTTTTTAGTCGTCTAAGTCACTGAATGGGTTATTCGAGTTTAAAGTTGTGTTTACAGTTGACAATACGGTTTAGCTTTCTTCAGTTGATACAAAAAGCTTTAGATTGTTTCATTATTCTTTAGAATGTACTCTAACGGGCCTCTTGTGTTGTGTCGTCTTCATTTCCTGATGTATTTTTTGCAGTGGAAAATGTTACATAAACTGTTACAGTAGTGTGGCGTGGGCTACAGGTTACGAGTTCTCCAGTGTTATGATAATATCGGTGGTGGAATAAGTTTTTCCATTTGTTCTTTCATGCATCTTTTTTTTTAAAGATGGATTACGTGTTCTGGTAGATAGTTGTTGTTAGGTTGTTTGAAATATAGGGAAATGGCTGCTTCACCGATCGCTTTGTCAACTGTTTGATTTTTGTGCTGTATAAGTATGTAAAAGTATGTATTCGCGCAGAACAACCACAAAGTGGGCGTAGCTAATCCAAGAGGGGGTGGAGCCAAATCCTAAAGGAACGGGACCAACCCAAAAATGAAAATCCTAAAGGGCCTCAAAACCAAACTACTCTAATACTGTTTTCAAACTATCCTGAAACTACCCTGCGACAGCCTTAAAAATACCCTAAAATTTCTCCAAAACTGATCTAAAACTTCAAAAGGGGAGGGACTAGTAAGCGAGTCCAATCCAAAATGGGCGGAGCCATATCTCCAATGGGTGTGGTCAACCTGAAAAGTGTTTGTGTCTATTATTTGAAAGTTCTACTATTTAATAATAGCTATTCAAAACTTTCTTCACCACTAACTGTTAATAATAAAGTATGAAATAATATTAATAAATGTTATTAATAACCGAAATGAATTTCTCTCAACGACAACAAGGGAACAAAATTTTGGCTCACTTATTATTCTCATTTCAAACAAATAATTGTTATGCTATTATATCTTTTTGTTTTGATTGTAATAATTATGGTTCCATATACTATAATATCAATATACATATATACTTTGTCAAATTCATTAACTAAAATAATAGATAATCGTAAACATAGTCATAGTTATAGTCATAGTCATAGCCATAGTTAGTAGTGTTCTCTTTCTTACAATTAAATTAGACAATTTATATTTTATATAAAGATCCGCAGTCTAGTTACAAGTACCTTATATGAACGTTTAAAATGAAACTGAAACATTTTCATACACTTAACAACGGTATTGTATTCGCACACTGTAGGAACAACGGTCCAAACAAATCTTTCAAAGAGGGAAGAAGGGAAGCGGAATCATTGAAAAACTTTTGTTCGACTCTGCTGATCGGTATGCTGAGGTCGCCCGTGTTTCTGCTCTGCATGAAAGTCACATCCTAGGTACCGCGACTCCGTTCATTCTTCCTGTTTCGACAGTCGATTTGCACGGAGCGCCGCTCGCCTCGCTACATTAAACCTTCTCGCGATACGAATTTAAACAGTACCTCGATGACAACATAACGGCCGGCTCTATGTGACAATTGTTATAAATTTACGGTTTCTATCGACACGGCTACGTCGTTGAGTCACACACGGTCGCTCCCGTTGACAATCGTTCCGCAGGAATCGTACATCACTTTCACTTTTGTTTCTTCTATTCGTAAAACACATTTCAGACGGTGGCGTGCGAAAGTCGTCGTAACATCGGTTTATTCCACGTTCTGCCAAACGATCGTCTCCTAGCAATCATTAGTTTCTCGGTGTCCGTAAAAATTGAAAACGAACCGTGAAGGGAAACCGAATGCTTTGAAAGTAAAATGCGCCTGATCCTTTTTACTTATCTATTATTTATTTATTGTCTCATTCGATTAACAACAAGTAACGACCATTTGTGCAATTACAATCTGCAATGTTAAATTCGAGTGTAATATACACGTTTCTTTGTCATTTTTGCCCATAATTTTTCAAGCAGTTCTGTTAATCTCACAATAAAAGATTTCGAATAAGAAATTCTCGGTATCCTGTCTGCTAAAGAATAGAATATTAAATTTAGAAAAATTATTATTTATTCAATCAAAAACCGAAGTCATCTTCGTTTCTCTTAAATGGCTGCGCATATCTTTTTACTTCATATTTTGTAGTTCGCGTGAAAACGAATTGTATAACCTGGTTTTGCTTTAACTTCGATGCTATCAGACACGTTAGAAAAAAACAGTTTACAATTTAATGTAACAAGTTTTTTTGAAACAATTATTTAAAAACAACACCTGTAAATAAAGTGTCAACAGTATTGAAAGCAACAGCTTTGATTGTCGCTCTGCTGATTTTACCACAGAAACAAACAATTCTATTTGTTACAGTAGTTGTGGAACCTTTCTTCGAAAAAGTTCTTGCCTTCAAGTACCGATGAGAAAATAAAATTTTTTAATCAAATAGAATTTATTCGATATATTATTAGAAGAATTTGTTTGATATATATTATTGCAAGGATTATTGAAAAGATTAGTCGAATAAGATTTTATTCAAAAAATTTATTCAGAAAGGCTGTTTCAATTTAATTATATACAAATAATGCCCAATTCTACTGCTGTGTAGGCATCTAAAATAAATATTATTTGAAATATGATTTCAAAAAATAAATTATTTGAAAATTGAATTTGCATAAAAGTTCAAATTTTTTTAATTACATTAATTTTTAATTATAACTTTAATAAATTATAATTGTTAATTGTACTCATTTTTTAACTGACGCAATGAACCTGTTACAATTATTTCATAATGGAAATAAATAAATTTTATATTATATTATAAATAATTTATACTAGGAAAATGAGAAATAGTAAATATTAATACTGATGTTTTACTTCTTCCTCGCTCTGAACCTAATTTCCATCTTCGGCAAGAAGTGTACATATATTACAACGTTAAATACACATTAAACATGATTTTTGTGGAACTATACAACGTAAATATTACATTTCGAATATCTTAAAAGCGCTGTAGGAGACCGACAAGATATTACGTGCTAAAAAAATCAAGTTTGCGGAAGGTTACTGGTGCTTGTGCAACTTTGTGCTATAATGTTATGTGTGAACGATTTGTATCGACGTTCGTACGGCTTTCTTTTTAAATATAGTTTGTGGAAGGCGTATTTGTAGTGTGGCGTGATTTCTGTGGCGAGCTGATACTTCTTCAGCTACTTCCTGGTGTATAATTTTATACCAGTGATATGCCTGTTCAGGTATTCTACTCTCACAAGTATTTTACATCCGGATGTTATGCTGTATATTGCTTCGCGTCGTTGTCTCCGTTTTCTATATTAATCATTTCCTATCACGGTACCTTTGCTTACTTTTAATCACCGTTTTGCACTGTTATTGCAATCGTTACGTTTGTATAATTATTTATAAACGATGGATGAAACCTTTCATTCTTTTGCGCTCAAATCTTTCGATTATCTCGTAATAAAGATTCATACGATGCGACCTTTGTTAAGATTTCTAGCATGAATAACTTTGCCGACATATATACTTTATAATGTATACACAATATATTTAAACTTACGAAGGATTACAATTATATGTTTGATGCACACGTGGTTAATATACTGGGTGTCTTAGCGCAAATACAACTCGCGGCTTCGTTTACGAGCTATTAACGAAAAACATTGACCAGTGAGAGACGAGCTCGGCTGGCGTAAGGCTGCGGAGCCAACGAGCGAACAAAGCCCAGTTCCGTTCCTTCGACTGAAAAGAATGCATTCAAACGATTATTTTAGGTAAATATTCATTCGAAACGATTCGAATAATGCTCAGCTCTCCTTTAAAGTAACACTGAACTATTCCACAGGGTTCAATTTCAACAAATGATTGCAACACCCACGTATGGGTGACGTGTCAGTGAAGGTAACAAACGTGAAAAAGAAGGGATCGGACGATGACTTTTTTCAGAATTTGACATAGATCTGTTTCATAAGAACACGATTCGTAACCACGAAATCTCTCTTTCAAAATCGTCGACGAGACTTTCTGCGTGGAAGACTACTCGAAGTAGGAACATCGGGGAACGAGATAGGTGGAATGAGAGAAAGGGGGAGCAAGAGATAGAGAAAGAGAAAGGGAGAAAAAGAGAAAGAGAGGGAACGGGAACAGTAGAGAGATTAAAAAGAGCGAAGAGATTGTAATTGTCGAGGAGTCGTAGTTTCGAACTCGGATCGAGTATCGAAGTGGCTGCCATTCTGGCGCCGATGGCAGTGCACGAGCGAAATGAAACAAAACGAGCGACTTTCCAAGACTAGACAGGTCCAGGGCAATCTATTCGATATTATTCTGAAGTGTATAGCCTGTGTTCGGCCGAGAGAAAGTCTCGAGATGAAATCTACCGTGTACGACGGATTAACCCTCTCTGGAGTATTCCTTTCATTAGCGTTGACGGTCTTTAAAAGAATTTCTTCGCTGTAGAAATTGAAAGTCCGTTTCCTGACTTGTTATTGAAAACTTCTTCGCCAATAGATTCGAGGTACATGCTGGCGAGACCGAGCGAAAAATCATTCAGTGAAATCGCGATTACACGAACTGGTTCGGCAACACGGTGTATGGATAATTGAATGACCGCGCTTGATTTCATATAGACCACTTATAGGTTCACGGTCGAAAGTTTGACGTCTCCCTCCCGGGATTTAAGAAACTTGGGGAGTGCAGCTAAATGAATCGATTTGAACTAATTAAATAGATCGCGGATCTTTATGCGAAATGAAAATGATTGTAACAGAAATGAACTGAAAATAAATTGTTTCTTTTATTAATACCTCTTGAGTCTGCACAATTTTATATTTCAGCCACTCATTTTTGCCATAAATGCATTAGATCCACAGCCTGCTAATTAAAAATAATAAGAATTGTAGTATATAGTATGTTTGTAACGAATCTTCGAACTGTAACTTTTCGCATCTTCTAGGTTCTCGTATTGTAAATCAATTAGTTCTTCTATCTACCTGTTTAAGTTTCGTTGAGAAGAATTAAGTTTAATTGTTTTCAAAAGTTTTTAAATTCACGTGTTCCATATTATCAACCCTTATCTTATGCTACAATGTAAATCTAATAAAGATGGATTTCAAATATTTTGTGCTTAAGAAACGTCCATATTATTATGGACGTCATCAAGCTTTTTGAACAATTCAAAAAGCTTTTATTTCGTTCAAACCTTTTACACAGGTCATTACAGAAACATTATCATTCTCATTTTATATTCTTAAATAAATTTCATTCGAGTAAATTTAAATTTACTTAATTTCTTAAGTAAGTTTGATTTCCGACATAATGATGAATCTCTGTAGTCGCAAAACTAAATCTTGAAGTTTTCAAAATAAATTTAAGCGATATTAATCAGCCACCTCTGTAAATCGACTTCCTCGAAATTAATTGAACGCAAGTTTTGCAGAGTCGCAATTTCTGTTGGGCATAAATTTAATGAAATTCTGATGAGTGCAATTTTCGGGGTCAATTCGATACCAACGGTTTCTACTATTTGTTCATTGTATACTCAAAATTGCACACGTTCGCATTGTTTCATCCCGGTGCGTGTTTACGTTCAATTACATTGCTTACTGATACAGCTTAATAGATATACCGTGGCAAGCCTGAGTTATTAAAGTTAATATTCTCGGGAAACCTGTGTATTAATGCGTTCCATCTAACAAATGTGAGCGAAACATGCATAGTGATATAAATATGTATGCATGTATGAGAATGCTGCAGTAAATTACTTCTTCCACCATTGAATGCTGCAGCGCACTCTTTATCATTATGGCATACAGATATTTCATACATATAGATCACGCCTGCCTTTCTAAATACAAATAAATGCGAAAAATATTTATTTACCGATATTATAACTAATAGAAATCGAAAGTTTTAGGGGAAAGTATTGGAAGAACTATTTTGATCATAACGCATGCGTGTTTATGATCGTAACAGCTTTTCTATCAAGCTGGTGTTTCTATGAAGCTGAGAAAGTTTCAGTGAAGGGAGATTGAAACTATATTAAGTAATTATGCACCTCGTGCTTCTGCATTTTATTATTTTCATTCATAGAACGATTATATAGCACCTATTTCATTTAAAATTCACAAAGTACACCGCGAATCTCTATGGAAAATAGAAATTGTAATTCCTTTGTTTCCTTAATGAGTTTCGTCTAATACCGTTTGGTCGCAATATGGTTCAACCATTTTATGGGCCCGGTCTCGGTTCCTCGACCATCCTACCGAGAAGCACATCTGAGCTCATAAAGACCCAATCTAGGCCCAACCATTTCCCGTATACATATTTTTATGCTTCCTTGTTATTTTATATTTTCACTTTCCACTTCCTCTGCCACTTCTCCATCCACCTTCCTACCAGCTCACAAATAAAAGGTCCGAAAGGGAGCGAGCGAGAGCGTTATTATCACAAAGTAACTACGATCACTATACTTCGACACCGCGTCGACAAACACGACTTTTTGTACCACCGGCAACGTCAACATTACATCCACGCGTCTCTTCATTGTAGTACAGTTACTAAGTTTTAAAATATATGTATCACACATTAACTATCAGGCACCGTTTTAATCGTTCCCGAAATGACGGATGCTTGAGAATCGATATAACAAAACTCCCATCGAAGCACATACAAATATATAATTTAAAACTAATCCATTGTCATTCTCAGACACTTTTATCTAATCTACTGATTTACATAGCGTCCAGACATTTTTGTCATAATTGCATAACATTTAGAATTTAGCGACAATACTGAATTCTTCTTAAGCTATCTAGGATAAAACAATTAATCGACAACTTACGACTGATTTGCTACTGATAATTGTTGATTGCGATTGAAGATTAAATTTCTTTCAATTGCTAGTCGTGATTAATGACCAAAGTAGGAAACCTCCCCGATACAAAAATATAATAAAATAATAAATATGATAGAGACTATTCTTAGCGCTGTCACGTAAAAGTATTTTTCCAATTCCATGAAAAAATCAATACTTATCAATTGTCCTTTGCAATCTCTTAATCTCTAAATCTCTTAATCATTTAATGCCCAACATTGTATCAAAACAATCCCTTTTTCCAAGAAAGCAAACTGACAATGAGAATCAAATAAATTCTTCGAATAAAATTTCGACTAAATTCTACAAATAAAATTATATCCTGTAATAAAATTATATATTGTTCGAATAAAATATACTCAAACGTCGATTTAAGCATACTGTAGCATAATTTTTGAATTGCCAAGGTTCTTGGTTAACACGTTAAGCGCTACGCGCCGGTCCCTAGATTTTCTGTTCGGACCGACGACAGATTTTTCGTTCTTCTATCGCGGCGAATGTGGCGGTCCTTGCTTTCTTGTGAGACTAAACTTTTAAATTATGCGATATCAGTTTTTGTTTGGTCAATCCGGACCGAAAAGTCTAGCTTCGTTTCCTCGAGACCGGCGCGTAGCGCTTAATATGTTAACCTAATCCTAGTATTTTCGCTCGAAGTGGTCCGTGATCCAGGTACGGTTCAACTCAAGTCTATTTCTCTCTCTTTCTCTTTGTACCGGACTTATAAACTATAAATTTATGGTTCCTGTGTCGATTCGGTTCGCGTCTCTCTGCGTTAATCCGATTAGAGTGTGTCGATTCCGAATTGCTCCAATACGAATTCGTTAACGCTGTGCCACGCCGTTGAAAATGATAGACTCAGCCGAATACGTCTTTAGAAATGATACAGAGAATTTAATACAGTGGAACTATTGCTTATGAAGTGTGTTCGCACGGTTCTGCATCCTTAACGTGGATTACTTCGGACACGTTGCCGTTCATAATTGAAACATACCCGTACTATTAAATTGGTGCATATGAAATGTCGAATTTTGATCATACAATCGAGTTGACCGCCCGTAAAGTCCCAGAAACATAAATACGATTATGTGTTTTCAGTTAAACAGCGTGAGGCACAAGTTAGTTCCCACGATATATTTTAGCCCATTCAGATGGTCTAACATAAAATGTCTCCTATCAAAGTTAATTAACCGATAAGAAATGATAATTGTTTCAATTTTGAAACAAGTTGATTTTTATTAAGAAAAAATGGTTACCGTTATATTTATAAATGAAACTAGGTTATTCCATCCTCGTAGTACCATGTCGAGACGAATTCAACGACCTGCTCTGTGACAACCTCCAGATGATATTGAAGGAAAAATTTGCCATGAATCGATTGCCGCAATATTTGAACTTCGTATTCATATTTACATACATTCATGTAAAGTGACGCAACAGAGTCGAAAACCTTAAAATATATTGGCAAATGATGTCGCACGAACATCCCGGACCGTATTGCGATAATGTTAATAAGAACTTCTCTATGCAACTGAATTGTGGCGCTTTGTTAATTAGCATAAGAACTCATGAAATCACATAAAACGTACTTTTACGTTACAAAAGTAAGGTAAATCTAATCTTAACAATTAAATGACCGCATATTCTTTGCCGTAGACTTACTCCAAAACCGATGGTTTTCTCGTTTGGGAATGAAAAAAGAAATACATATAGGAAATTATAAATCCGCATATTTATTAACCTTATATAATATACAGTGGGTGTAGAAAGTATTCGTACAGCAATCAATTCCAACGAAAACATTATAGAACTTCGTTTATTACAAATAAATTTTAACAAAAAAGATGTGTACATATTCTTTGATATCTTCGGAGCAAATGTCATGAAAAAGAAATTGTTTATTTATATTCTTTATGCAACTATTAGCAAAACTCTTAAACATGGACTGAAATATACTCGTAATAAATATTCGTACAGTTCCTGTTCCATGACGCTTTCCGTTACAATATACATGACAATTATCTGGTAATCCATGGGATGTCAACATAAACATCATCAGTATGTCTAGAGACCTTGTTAGAATAAATAGTGCTCTATATTTAAGATACGTAACGTTAGTAGTCCTAAAATGGGACGAAAAGGAAAGGAAACGACTGAAAGTGAAAGAAAAATTATTATAAATCTGTATAAGTGTAAAACATTACGAGAGATTTCGGAAATTATGAATAGACCGAAGTCTACAATTCAAGGCATCATTGACAGATATGAAAGTCGAAAAACTTTAAAGAATAAAGCAAGATGCGGACGTAAACGATTAATATAATAAATGAATACACCGACCGATGGATAATGCGTAAAATAAAACGAAATCCAAAGATTAGTGCGGCAAAAATTGCAGCTGAACTTGAAAGTGTCCTTAGTATCAGTGTCTGCAGCAGTATGTACAGTGCGTACTTTTCTACGGGATAGAGGATATCATGGCAGAGTAGCTCGTAAGAAATATTTTGTGAACGAAACTAATAGAAAGAAGCGACTGCAATTCGCAAAAGAATATGTAAACGTTCCAATGGAGTATTGGAACCGTGTAATATTTACTGATGAAAGTAAATTTTACATATTCGGATCAGATGGACGATGTACGGTATGGAGGGAAAAAAATACCGAGCATGAAAAAGAAAACTTGCAGGCGTCTGTAAAGCATGCCGCAGGATCGGTCACAGTTTGGGGCTGTATGAGTGCGAATGGGGTTGGATCCCTACATTTTATCGATGGTATCATGGACCATAAATTATACATCGATATTTGAAAAACACATATTCAAGCTAGTGCCAATAAAATGCAACTATATGCACAACTATATAAAATGCACAAGACAACTATATCTTTTTACAAGACAATGATCCGAAGCATAATGCTTATAATACAAGGCAATAGATCCTGTATAACGTACCAAATCAGTTAAAAATCCCTCCACAGTCCCCAGACATAAACGTCATAGAGCACTTATGCAGTCATCTCGGAGAAAAAATTCGAAATCACCATATTTCTTCAAAAAAAGATTTAAAAAATGCACTACTGCAAGAATGGAACAACATTTCTAGTACTATCACCAGAAAGTTAGTACAGTCAATGTCACGAAGGCTTACAGCGATTATACAATCTAAAGGAAATCCAACTAAATACTAGAATAACAAATAAGTTGATTTTTGTTATGTTAATGTATAAAAATTAAGAGACGTTATTGCGAAGTTGGAAGTGTACGAATACTTATTCCGCGTATATTTCCGTCCACATTTAAGCTTTTTGCTAATAGTTTTATAAACACTATAAATAAACAATTTCTTTTTCATGACATTTGATCCGAAGATATCAAAGAATATGTACACATCTTTTTTGTTAACATTTATTTGTAATAAACAAAGTTCTATAATGTTTCTGTTGATATTGATTGCTGTACAAATACTTTTTACACCCACTGTATATATTATAAAGGTACTTTTTGAAATAAGTTTAACAATTTTGTAGGGTATGATATTTTCGAAAGCAAGTTCCTTTATCCATTAAAACACGAGAAATCTCGTGAGCGGTCGTTTAAGTGTTATCACGTTCGCATCGGGCTATTCTTCCCTAAATTTTCATATGAATCGAGGTATTTTAGCAATATAACACTTCTCGTGGAACGAGAATTTTCGCTTCCCGATGCGAATGTGTTAATACGATATAAACCTATTACATATTTCGATTACTGTAGTATTCTTACAGAAATTCCGCCCGGCTTATGCGGTTCTGATATCTTTGTATTCCATGTAAGCCCGGGGGAACATTTATTGATAAATAAATTTCGTAGTATTCTTGCAGAAATGCCGTTCGCCGTATTCGGTTCTGATATCTTTCCAGCGGAGACTGAGCACCGCTTGTGATCCATCGCAAGGGTCAGAAACGGACGGGGGTGGGGACTAAGTGAGCGAGGTAGGAAGAGAGAAAGATAGAAAAAGAGGGAAGGGAGAGACGAGTAGAGGGAGAGAGAGAAAGAGTGTGAGGAAGAGAGAGAGAGAGAAAGAGAGAGGAGAAGGAGGAGGAGGAGGAGGAGGAAAAAAAGTAGAACGAAGAGTTTCCTTCGAGTGGAGGGAGGTTCCACCTAACAGTTATCCGGCCCTAATGCTGGGCTGCTTCGACCGTCTGGCGCATACATACGCATGCGAGCCCCATTTTCAATCGCGCGACCGGTTAAAAGATCGAGATCTTGTTTTCTCTCAGCCTTCCGCTCCTTTGCTCTCCGATTTAACTTCGTCCACACCTATTTTCGTTGGCGGAGATAATAGCGGCAATCAACAATCCGTTTTATGGCACGGAAAGAGTGGCGGCCTCGGTTCAGATGTTTCGTAGCCGGTCAAAATTTTCACCTCGCCGCGGCGCGGCGCGGCACGACGCGACTCGGTGGCGCACTCAAATTTCTTTTTTCTAGATCGGCCGATCGTAAATCACCGACGCGTGACACCGTTGTTCCTCTTTTTGCACGACGTCCTTTTATTTCCTTTTATCATTAACCCGCTCGCCCGGGATAACGTGGAACGAAGGCAGCGCTGCGTACGTCTTCAATTATGTCTTCCCGAGATCTCTGCACTTCGTAAATATTTACCTGGCCAGCGAGTTCTCCGTAGATTTCAGAACGGGGTCATATAGTCACGGTAGGGCGTTATTCAAAGTTTCGAACCAATATTTCTCTATGATAATTATCCGAATGAATAGCTTTCAGACGAATATTTTTTTCGAATAACAATTCTATCCGCTGTTTGTTCAATTTATTCTATCTACTAAATCGGTTAATGCTAAAATTATTCGAATACAAGGCCGAATAATTGTTAACTGTTTTCGTTCTTACGCTATTTTCTAGGAATATATTTATACGAATACATTCAGAAAGACTATAATTATCGTAAACAGGAATATGGGAGAAATAAATCGATGCACTATGGAATCTACGATCATTCTTATTATATTGCCATCCTAATTGGAGCGAATATTTGTTCGGTAATGCCAAATAAAATTGTATTCGCTATTACTTATCTCTTGTCCGTCATTCGAATAAAATATTTCCAACTATTATTTACAAAATAATGATTTAAATGATTTTTTTAATATTGCTTGCGATCGTTACAATTGCTTGTACTACTGTATTTCAATGATTATAAAATTACATAGGAATGCAAGATATTTTACAAGGTCTATAGTCTGCAACCTTCACGTAAAATGCGCCACATTCGTGTCTCTTGAGAAACATTTCGCGTCAAAACATACAACCGCTTATCGATAAATTCTATGTTACGGCTGTCTGTCCGTCTATGATTAAATGTATGCGCGTTTACATTTAACCTGCACAGTTTGTTGAGTATTCATAATTTCACTGATACACAGCCGATAATGTGTCTTGTCAAACTGTACACTTATTACGAAATATATATGTTTATGAAATATATATGTGTATGTAAACAGTTGTATATTAGTTGCATATAGTTGTATATTATTTACTATGGATGGAAGTAAAAGTTAATTCGCAAATGAGTTATAAATATCAAACATTAGTGCAATTCAACAGAGCAATTAAATTACTTTGGTAATTGTGCTACTGTGTTGATTCCGGGCCGTTGTAATTATTAAAAGAAGGAAGTCATTTTTATTTGACTCCTATTTCGAACAGTGCCTTTTAATTTTTTATATAGATAAATTAAGGGTTCTAAGACGCTTAAATAAAATTATAAATGATATTAAGCATTACCATAAAAAAGGTTCGCAATTCAAAGTGTACTATTATTATCAATAAATTTCGAATCCTACGCAATAAAACTTATTTGTCTTCATTGCAGGGAACTGGAACCAAATAAACATTACCTTTTTCCTTTAATAGTTGCAACGATCTGAAATTAATACAGTAACATTCTTGAATTCTTAAATTGTTTTGCTAAGTGCATAGTCAAATCGTCAATAATTTAATTACGCTGTTAAATTGCACACACTTCATATTCATAACCTATCTACTTTGTTAATATTAATTGCAGACTTTGCTTATTTATGACAAAAATGGTTGAGTAAATGTAGAACTATGTAGCATTGGAAGATTCTAAGAATCTTGTTACACTGTCTTCAATTTATTGAAACTATCTAAAGAAGAAGTAGGTACATTATATGTGTATTTAGCTCTTGCTCTGTACAATCGATGCAAATATTTTCTACTAAAAAAAACATACGAACCGTTTCATTAATTCTGAAAAACTCGGGAATCGAATAACAATATTATGCGTGTGTATATACTCGGGATCTAAACGGTTTCAAACTCCGCCGTTTCAAGTATTAAACACGCAGAACTGGTTTTAGAAAAATAATTTTACGACTTGTTGACGACACCTTATCGTTTCCTGTTCGAATGATATCGATCTACGGGTATTACTCGAGTACCTTTTCACAAAATATATATACATATATTTTTAACGATCACCGATTCAGAGTTCCGTCCGTTTGCGAAGATGTCGAATGATGATCGACCATGTTTCTCTCGTGAGATCGACGGCTTTATGCGAGAACCAGTTTCTACTTTACAGTTTTAATGAGAAAAGCGTTCGTGTTGTAAACGATATCACCGTTGCTTCGAGTTATCATCCTGCTCGAAAACAAGGAACGAATCCCTCGCACCTGCGGGGTTTCATTTGTAAAATCGACAATTCATTTTATCTCCATCGCGCATTAAGACGATATATCATGATTGGGGCATCAGGAAACGAAATCAATAAGACGAATCGTTGTGTAATTTCCCGGCTTGTATTTCTACAAGAAAGCTGTATCATCGTAAACACTAAAGCCTATCGAGCCGATCAAAATGACCAGTTCCACATTTTAAAAACGACTTAAAGACTTCCACAGGAAACGATCTTATCAATATTCTTAATCGAGGCATACATTATGATAAAAAAGTGAGAAACATCTACATATGTTTCATCATAGCATTGTTTAGAAGCGGCAGTCATTGTTAGTGCTCGGTAGGTATAACATTATTATTCCAGGATACAATTTTGATCATTGTTTGAAAGGTATAGCTTGTAATGAAAATGCGCCGTATGATTACACAAGGAAAGATGAATTAAATGATCACAGTAGACAGGAAAGAAAAAGCTGTTCAATGCAGAATACGAATCAATCACATTTATCACAAATAAAGCTGTCTCTTTCGTCATAGTTCGTATGACTCACAATGAATCTCGTGTTTTTTTAGAGCATTTTTATATAGTTTGTCACATTCGCTAGATATCCTACTCGTTTATAGCACTGAAACTAACCTCTTAGGCACGACGCACCACTATAGTGGATTTCGTGAATGTTTCCTGTTTCACTCAATTGTTCTATTAATTATTAAAGTAAACAATTAAAATGAAAGTGTGTATATACAATACATTAAGAGAAGAATATATGCAATTAATGCTATATAAAGATATACGGAAAAAATATATGTTAAGAGAAAATGGTAATTTAGTTACGAAAAACTTTATTTGCGCAAAATCCTGCCGTGCCTAAGAGGTTAAAAGGGATAATTATTAACAACTGGATTGTTTGTACGTCGCATGCAAAACAGCAAACTTGTGTAAACAAGTTGAAAATATTATGATATTCTTACGAACTATTATATAAAAAAATCTTTAGTTCCTTAAATGTAGTTCCTACCATCCACAATTAATAAAGACAATTTTTATTTTGTATAAAGATAGTATAGATCATATTAGAGAATTAAGAGATAATTATTGCCAGTAATTTTCCCATAGTCCTTCTCAAATCGAACACGAACAACCGAAAATTTCTTAATTCATCTGAAATTATTATTTAATACAAAATAAACTAATATCTGGCAGATCCAAGAAGAATATGTATACTTTAATATTCTTTATTAAATTTTATATTCGATAAATGTGTTCTATTTAAACGAGATATGAAACTAAACATTTACAGTATGATAACAAAAACTTACACCCTTTGCAAACAGATTGCAGCAGCTATCTGATTAATAGGTTTACGATAAGTAAAGTGTTAACATTGTTAAAAGAAGAAAGAAACTTTTAACTGACTATTGCTTCTTAGAATCGACGAAGGCAATTTTTATTTTGCATAAAGATTCACGGTCTATTAATTACCATCCTCGCTGAAGAAGGTGTCGAAGAGCATTGCAAAGTAAATTTGCATGATTTTATATGTAGTATCTTATAGTATTGTGTAGTTTCTATTTCGAAATCAAACAGCTCACCGATCCGTGTCTCGAGTTGAGCACCTTGCGAACGTCGAAAGAAAAGTAGGATGGTTCTACAAAACAGTTAGATGGCCCTGATGTTAGTAAATCGCGAAGCCTTCACGGCTCCTTTCGCCTTGATATCTACACACAGCCCGAGAGATTCATGCCGCAGAAATCGTAGACCTTTCAGGCTGGGATTGGCAAGAAGCAAACGGGCCTCGTGTACAACGATGCTCAAAAGTTTAAGCCAGGGTCGAGTGGGTACGTAATTCCATTAGCATAATATTTGTGTGGTCGTGCTGTGTAAAAAAATACGTTTCGCGAGCTACACCGCTCATGCCCGCGCTATTAGCTTATACTAATGTACGCTCGTCCGTTAATTATGCGAATTTCCGTTCCAGGTGATTTTGTTTTACGTGAACGAAAGTCGCTTAAATAGAGTCCGTAAGTACAGAAAAAAGATATTGAAATTAAAAACTGGTATAAAAAATAACTTTGACAAAATAATAATAATGAAAACTCAGAGACTCGCATAAATCGAGGGGCCCCTGATCTCTGTACGCGCTAGTGTCATTTTGGTAACGGAATTTAAGTATCGATCCAATGGAAAATAGACTATTTGTTTCTTATCTCTGATTCATTCGTCGACCTCTTTTTATCTTGATAACGAATATGCGCATCTCTGGTTTGAATCAACCTTTTGCTCAATCGATAAATGAAACACATTTCACGTGAAAATTCGTGTTTTAATAAGCGTTACGTGTCGAGGAAACGTTTGCCAAATGCAGGTTAGTATGAAAGCCGCTGCATTCGTGCCGAGAAGATTTTGCAAGAAGAAAGTCTCTTAGAGACTTTACTTTCGAATTTTTAAGAAAGGGACAACGTGTAATCGATACAGAAATATTTATACCTGATATCGAATTTTTTGGATTACTTTGTGTATTTAGAACGGCAAAGTAACAATATAGGAAAGGCATAAAATAACCGGGATTATTAGAATCGACCGATGTATGGGGATATTTACGAAGCTAGAAGAACGTAAAAGTATAAAATGCGATATAAAACAAAAATCCATAGAATATATGTATCGTGACGTTTTATTTCATTTAATATTTTCCTCCCGAATGTGAATATGATTTTAGAAAGTACGATTTTAATAAATAATGTTTTTTTATTTATTTTAATAGTTTGAGAACAGTAAATTTATGTGCTGTCATGCTCGAATCTAATTATAATTATAATTTCTATTAGAAACATGTTACAATTAAACACACTACTACGCTGAATGGCGCAATATATAACGTTGATAAAATATAAAACTTTTTTCAGTGGGCTTGTCGAACAGTTCACATGAGAAAATTACGGAAGAGTATGCAAACGTACTCGTATTGTATTCGTGCGATTCATTGAAATAGTATCAGTCTATTAATAGCTTATTTCCACGTAGTAGCGCTTTCATAAAAATTGAAATCATGCGAAAACCACGTTCGTTCTCGCGTGGATAAATTTAGTTTTTATATCTAAGTAACTCATCTGTCTCAGATTATATTTTTATCTATATTCAATTTTGCCACTTACGAAAAGTATTTGTTCCGATAAGAACAAATCTATTTTAGATTTATTTAGAATCTATTTTATCAATAAGTGTCGTGTATTCAAATTGGGGAGAATCAAGTTTCGAAGACGATTAAAAAACATTTGACACAATTGTTGATTACATTATTTATACATGCATATGATTAAACTTGTTCATTATGTTTAATCAACATTCGCGTAACTGATAAGAAAATTTGAAATTATTATTTGTGCAAACATATTATTTATTTAGCATGTTTTATCCGAGATTGGGTATAGTAAAATAGTTACCAATGTATTAAACGGTTTCCTCTCAATAAGTACATTTTATCGTCATCGTACAAAGTATTTACTAATTTTTTAAAACAATATATAATATAAAGAGCGTGGTGCATTCTCTGGATAATTATTGGGGATATTCTCATGTACGTCAAAAATAGCTGGATGAAATTCCGTAGATACGCAAGAGAAAAATATTTTCATCGGACTTACGTTTCTTGCAATCGATCTAATGACGTGAAAAAAAAACAATACGTTTCGTGTTTTAATTATTTGTAACGAAATTTTATATTTTCGTTGTATACGCATTGTTTACAGAGCGTTGCACGTCGGTCAGTTCTAAATCATTTAGCGTTAAGCAGCTTGGTCGAATTAAAATATTTTCGGAAACCGATTCTTCCGATTGATCGAAGCGTATGCGACCCCTCGGCAAAAAGAGAAAATCGCCGGCTCATCTTGTGGAAGTAAAAACAGGCAGGACGGGGCCGGCTATTCGAATAAAATTTCGTTTGTCTCCGGATGATACCGCGTATTCGTCGCCGAAGCAAGAAGTTAACTCTTCGGACGTGACGCTGCTGGCTCTCGAAGACCGGTCCGAGAGATCGAGATCCCCGTTTTCTCCGGGCTGTCGATCTTTAGCCTCTCCCCGGGCCACTCCGCCTTCGTTCTTGCCTCCTGACATGTTTACGTGCACGCACGGATAGAGGTTCTAGGATGCAGCGTGAAACTACGCCGCTCGTGCACCGAACATTTCCAGTCTAACTGAGTTTCCGAACTCCGTCGCTTGTAATAGAACGGAGGGGGGTCACTGCCGGTTTCACGCTCCGCCGCTGTCCCGGCTCCCTTGTCGGATATTTTTGCGCAAGTCTCTCAAAGGCGCAGGTATTAATCGTACAAACAGAGCGCGTATGTGTCACCGGCGGCGCTCAATTAGAGAAGCAAAAAATTAGCTCCGTAAACGTGCGCCACCGTAAATTAGGGGAATGTTCGCCGTGGTTTCCGACATTTTCTATTTGCTTCGGACATCGAATACACCGCGGCATCTCGTAACTATAAAACCACTAAAATATTTTTAACTTTTTTTTTTTTACATAGGAGTTAACGCTGTTTTCCCCAGAAGGGTTAAAGAACATTGTCCGATCATTTTCGGTAAAAATTATTTCCGTTTTCTACGGTTTCTGTAGAAGCACTTGCTACAATCGTCGCAGTGTTCATTTGGTAAATAGTATAGTATAAATTGTTAATATAATGTGCCTTTTCACAATTTTTTTATAATTATATGTTTGTAATATCGTAATAAATTCTTAAGTAAAATTTTCAGTAATTATGGTGATGTGAAACTATGACGTGAGATATAGTTTATGATGATAGAGTGTTCAGGTAACGGTATGAGATAATTCCATTATTTGGATTTATTATTATGAAATCGTAATTAAAAGCAATTGCTATACTAAATGTCCTCTCTTCCACTCTTGCGTGTATTATTGAGTAAGTCGTTTTGTATTTGTGACTTTTATGGATATTGTGGTGTGTAATTAACGTGTTATATTCATAAATATTTAGAGCATATAAACTTCAAATGATTAAGTTACATAATTATGTAACAGAATTTATTTATTACTTATCCTTCTTTTTTGTTCTAAATATTATATATGTATAGTAATCTGTCGCTGAACGATTTGCAACTCTTATCCTCCCTAATGTAATCTGCAAATTTTCTTTTGATATTCGTAATTACATGGTTATAATAAGATCTTCGTTAATGTTCATAGATCGAAGCGATGGCTAAATCTTACTCAAAGTTTTAAATAGAAATACTGAATGGGAAAAACATAGAAATATGTTCCTTTACTTAATAGTAGTTATAGTTCGAATGATGTCAAAACCAAATTTTGTTTTCCGCTGGAAAACTATAGTTTTTATAATAAATCGCTTTGTCAAGTGTAGGCGTGATTGTTAATGGATCTCCGTAGATTTACGAGGAAACCCGTACGAATTCTATCCGAACAGGAAGTATCGGTGACTAAGAGTTCCCAGTTACATCGCCGTCCTTCTTTAATTGCTTAAAAGAGGCGATATTTCACGCACGACACTTGAGAATCTGAAACCGTCACCAGTACTTCCTGTTCTGATGGGATCTGCCTCTGTTTTCCACGTAACTTCGTGCAGTGCAGCTCAAAAGTATGCGAATTTAACTTCTCATGGATTCTCCGCCTATAAGTGTCTTACAAATAGCAATTAAAATATTCGTATCTTCATCACATCTGTGTACTGTAATTTAGTGATAAACATAGACGCAGATGTCGAATTAACAAAGTTAACGAACAACACGAAAATATTAATAATGTTATTAATCATTAATAATAGTACATATTCAATATTAAATTTAGATATTAAATTTAAATATTAAACTTGCATATTAAATTTAAATATTAAATTTAGATATTAAATTTGAATATTAAATTTAGATATTAAATTTAAATATTAAACTTGCATATTATATTTAAATATTAATTTTAGATATTAAATTTAAATATTAAACTTGCATATTAAATTTAAATATTAAATTAATATCAAATAACATTACATAACAATTGAAATAAATTTACAATGAAATGAAGAAAAGTGAAGAAAATCTACAAACCATTTAAATTCCTTTCTAATATTGTTCATTTTATAATAATTCATTGGAACTGTGTGACGATTTTAGATATAAAACAAGACCAGGAGATGTGTAAATATCATAATAATCTTTCTCGTCGAAGAAATTTATATACTATTTAAACTTTGTATTTCACACAAAAAATGTTTACGAGCGAGTCTCGTCATTTTCATTATAGTGCTTAATGAAAATTTCATTGTACTCTCGAGGACAAGAGATGGTAGACTCGCGTGACGTCAAAGAGTATTAACTGCAGCTTCGGATTTGAAATATCAGACGCGGCAGTAAGATGCAGTAGCACAAAAGAATAGCTGGATGCGAGAGCGTTAAACGACTTCTCTTACGTCTGGAATTTCTGCATTTATTGCCGTATTGCGTTCCGTGTACGCGTGCACTCGTTTAAGCATCCTGACGGTTTACATTTATTCGCTCTCCTCCCCGCGCTGAGAGTGACTGCCGCGTCGTTGTTTTAATGGATGACACTACTGGGAACGTTGGTCTACCACTAACCACTGAAATATTGAGTACGCTAAGCTGTAGAACAATTACGCGAAGAGCACCATAAGATAATTATGTAGCCGTTCTGCACATTAATTTTCCGATTGCACTTATCCACTTTCGTACGATCGAGCCGGATTGGACATTCTTGGATATTTTTTCTCCTTTATGTGCTCATGATCGATTTATGTCATCTCCATATTCATCGAACAGAAGATAAAACGACCGATTTAAAACACTTCTGGCATAATATCGGGAAACATAAAATTCGTAGTTGCCGCGTAAAACGTTTGGTTGAATTTAGTTTGTCTATCTGATCGTAAAAATATTTTTCCGACGAGGCATTCTGGCGAAAATCTTTAAAATTTTCTCCTTTTAACGCTATTCCATTATTTTATGTCTTGGTCATTATAGAACAATTTGTCGTCTTGCAGTAACCTCATTAATTAATATTTATATTCTAAATTCATTGTAATTGAATTTTATGTAAAAATCAGTTACGATTAATTGCACTCTCATTTAAAATTAATGATAATTTAAATTTAAATTATAATTTAAAGTTTCTATTTAAACTTCCAGAAAGATCTGTTTAGCGACTTTTCTCAATTTTTATAATCCGCTTCTCGTTATTATTACTCCTATTGTTATCGGTGTGTATTGCATGATTGAATAGAAATAAATGAAATTGAAATACTTCTTCATTTTATATTTATTCGGTGGAGGAAAAACATTTGTTATAAAATAAGTTCCCGATACAGAGACTAATTTCGCAGAAATTTATTAAGTATTCTGGTAAATATGATACTTCATATACTGGATATGTGGTTCAATTATTTTGCAAATCTTGTAGCTTTGATCCTGCAATATAATATAGTTTGGAAAATAAAAATTGTCAAAATATCTTTCCTCCGTTAATAATTTTAATGGCGTAACAACTTCTTTTTAACCTAATCATTTGTCAGAATTGCATAAAATCCGTTGTCTAGTGATAATACAAATTATGAAAAATAAAGTATATGAAAAATAGAGTCAAGCAGACATTGTTCTTTTTCTTTAACGATTTTAGCGAGTTGAAAATAATACCTGTCCCTGCAGTTCTTTAAGTTTAATTTATCCATTTGCGTTCGACATGTATAAAATCTGCAGTCTAGTGATTATAAATGGTGCAATTTGAAAAAAGTTATTTCGTTCGAAAACGTGTTCGGATACTTCCGTGAGTCACCGTACACGCATCGCTTGTATTGTCAAATAAAAAGTTGTCGTGCCTCTATCCTTGCCGTCATTATCGTCAGAGCGTTCGCCGGGAAGTGTTCCCCGTTTCGACCAACCCTGTGGTAGTCGTCAAGGCTTAAACCACGGGTTTCGTCGCGGCTTTGGCAAGCTTCCATGAAGAGATGCGAAAAGCTGTAGGGACGATTTAAAAATAGGCCACTGGCTCGTCCTTAGAGCCCGCTTGCGAATTTCTACGCAAAGAAATAAACCCATAAATTTGTCCTCGCTTCTAAGAAAAACCGTATTATAGTAAACGCATCATCGTGTCCACGTTGTAAGCAACTTGACGAAAGTAAATTTCTTAAAGTTACGAATCCGTGGAAAAATTTTCGAGCAAATTTATACGGGAAATAACCGACTGCCACATTTCTTTTTCCAAGTAACATTTCTCGAATGTTTCATCGGAAAGTTTGTTACTTTTGAATAGATCGATCACCGATACGTAACTAAATAACTTTCTTCGAGCATAACGAAAGTCATTGGTAATTTTATAATTTTATAATTGAAATTGAACCGAGCCGGAATGTATTTATATAAATCAATTGTTACGAAATTCCTGTAAAAACAAACACAGCCAATAATTGTTCGCATTATTATTCGAATAATTTTACAATCTCTATTCAAATAAATAGATCGAATAATTTACGACGAATAGTGAATAATCACTGTAATAAATGAATAATATATCCCATCGTTTCGATGCCAACTGTATTTACTATGCGAAATAATGCGTGACTCGTTGCTGGAGGATACAAAAGACATTTGAAATAATATTTTGCCGACCGCGGAGTGCTTCAAAAATTGCAAACGTAGCTCCGGGACGTTCCTCCTCGGCTTTCAATCCCGCGAGCCACATTTGACATGCACTTTAGCGAAAAAAAAAAAACGAGAAATGAAATACAGGGAGTTTCGGGCAGACGGCCGGGCCGCGCGGACAAACTCGAGGCGTACATGTTATGCCCATGACCCTGTAGCAGAATGAGCCGCGTGGCCCGTCAAATATAGCAAACTTGAAATCCGCCGGGAGGAGCTCGAAGGGGTGCCGTATATTCAAAGTATGGGGTGACCCTTCTCGCAAACTTCACGTAGGGGAGAGGGGAATTACCGCGTGTAAGCTGGTCGGCTTGCTTCGCTAAAATCAATAGGGCCGCTTCGAACGCGTACGCTCCCCGCGCTCAACTTGCGAAACTCGCTTTGAAAATTCGGGCCCTGCGGTACGACGAAATATTACGAATTCCGAAACCGATGTTGCGCACAGTTTGCGGAACTTCTACATACGGAAATGTCGAAACTAAAACCAAGTCTGAAATATAACAGAGGAATTTTTTTTAGGACGTTATTCTAAGAGAAATTGTGTTTCTAGCAGTGGACGTTGCTTTACACAGGACGCGGTGGAAGTATTGACTGGACAAATTGAAAAATATATCATTGCATCAGGTACTGATTATTTCTATAGGATGTGGTAAAAGTATCGAATGGCCGGTGTAAACATAAATTTTTTATTATAATATTTTTATAATAATATGCTTTTCCAGAGCGAATACAGAGTTTTATACTACAAGTATTATAAGCTGGGTATAATAAATAAGAATCTCACTAAAAACAGTAAATATTATCCCTAGCGTTATTATATTTTCAAATCAACTATTACCAGCTGAAAGTGCCATGACTTTCTTCTATCAGATGACAATAGTCAAGTTTTTGTAAAAGTATAATAGAGAGGTATACGTTCATAAATAATGTAATCCATAGTAGATAATCCACCGCGATAACACTGTAGATTATAATACAGAATTGTATCGTATTATATTAAATTACGTAATTAAACTGCATGAAAATATGTATGCATACCATATAAAATGTATAATGTTATTAGAACGCGAAGCATTTACGATATTGCCTCCAAAATAATTTTCTCGTGCCGCTATATTCGCCCCTGGGTTTTCACCCTGTTCTTGTTACCCGCATGGTGTGAGCTTAGAGTGAGAGAAAAAGGGTGGACAGCTGCTATGGTCATCGCTAGTCTGCAAATGTGTATGCAATTCCAGTTTTCGTTCATAGACTGAAATTCTCAAACAAAAGAACAATTTCCAACCCTCCCCTAGCATACTGGAGTGACCCCAATATTGTATTTCCATTTCATTTTCTAGCAAGGGTTTCATTTTCTTTATTTTTACTATTCGATGCACTGGAATCAACACGTTTCTATCCTCTGTCTATTCGGAGTTTGTCAAGACCCCAATATTGTTTATAATAATATTTTATTAATCCATTAAACGGAAAATCAAAACGTTAAGATAAATATCGATAGTAATTTCAAGCGCATAATTTTGACACGGCAATTTCAATCGTCCCTCACTTCCTTCGCATCATTCGACTGTATCATCGCAATGGAAATAAATTCACAAGTACAGTCAGAGACAAGAATAATTTGCATTATTATTATTATTATTATAATAGACAGATGATTTAGTGAAGTATTCAAATTAATATCTATATTTTTATGATCGTGACCGTTTCTCGAAGCTACTTCTCGAAAGACAGAAATAAACAGTCGCATAATAAATAATATTAAAAATAAAATATACAATTAAATGAATACTTCGCGTTGCTATCTTTAACTTGTATTACGATTTTTAACCAGCTAAGAATACTGGTTATTAGATTTTAAATATAAAGTTTTTGGATTTTCTCGAGATAGACTCAGTCTTATGCGAGGAATCCTTTCTGTTGCCAGTTACACCAGAATTTCTCGAGCACCCGGTATAGGACTTGCGGCATTACTAATTCATGAACAGATACATTCATGTTGTAGTAGATCGTTTGAAATTATTCTCCGTGCGCAGAGGGCTAAAAGTGCAATACGACCTGTCACGACAGTATCCATTACGCTACCAGAGTAATGATTTCGCAGAAGAAGATACGCCCGAAACTTTCGTTCCGTGTAACTCGAAAAGTTGAAGTCGAGGAACGATTTACGAGAAATTCACTGACGCGCCAAGAGTTCAACGGGTCCAGAAAATTCGATAAAAATCCGAGGACACGCATCGAGAAGTGTGATCACTTCGCGCGGAACAGCTCGCAGGCGAACAGTTTCGAATGACAGGCAGGTTCGAGCTGCGAAGAGATTGCGCTGCGAAGGACAGTTTCCACGGGGTGGTCACAAAACGGTTATCTTCCTCACAGCTCTACACCCGTAGTTTTCATTTTACGATGGACGTCCTCGTAAAACCGGCGCACACCATCGCGCCGCAATTTCGTACAGCGCACAATAAAATATAATCGTCCGACTCGAAGCACCTAATTTCAAACATTCTTCCTTGAATCGACCACCGTCCGATCCAAGATTCAGAATTAGGGAGATACAGCGCGGGAAGAGCCAGCCCAGGGCGAATTCTCAGAGAGAGAGAGAGAGAGAGGAGAGAGAAAGAGGTTTATTCGAAAGGCAGTTTAATTGGTTCAGGATTGTTCGCAGTTGGCGAAACGAAAAATTGGACGAAATAATAGGCAGCGTGTGCTGAGCGTTCTTTGAAATAGTCGAGGCATTTTTCTTCGTATTACGGGCGCCTAAAAAATCAAGCTTGCTCCTGGAAATGAACCCTTAGGTGCACTCGTTCTGCTATCGTGTTTGGATGCTCGGAGGACGTGTGGCCTAATTCGGATCGGAGTTGGGTATTATTGAAATAAAATTTTACTCGAATAACGATTTCGAATCGCGGGAAGAAGAAATTGCATCAAGATCAACGACTTCTTTTTATAATTTTTAAAGTCTAGTAACAGTTTATTGTTTCGTACTTTATCTATTCATCTTTATCATAATTGCATTAAATCCACAGTTTACTTATCGTACACTAAAATATCTAGAATTCTATGAACTCTTAATCGACGGTTCGACTTTAATTGTCATCGTATTAAAAGGTCCTATTAGTCCCAGTTCCATAAACAAAATTATCTATGCTCCATCATTTTATACACTGAGAATAAAATATCAATTTCCAATTATAGTAACTTTGTAGTTTTTACTTGGGGGTCTATTACGATTCCAGTATACCTGACAGTTTTGTGAAAAACATTATACCAGATGGGGGTTAACACTATCATAATATTTGAAAAAATACTGTAAAGCAAGTACGATGTAGAAAGTTGAAGGATTTACGAAGTCGTAATGTTTTAAGTGGAATGATCACAGTAGCTCGGCCACCATCAGAGTCAGAACTTTAAACACGCTTCTCTCGAAACTACTTTTCTTTTTATGTCGACCTGAATTTTACATTACCCTCGACTAATTAACTTCTAATGCATGCAAGTGTTTTTTGCAAAATATTTTGCTTGCTAACAAAGTTTTTGGTGAAATTGATAGATAGAATAAAGTAGTTACACACGATAACATTTTTTCTTAACATAATCTTATCTTTCCCACTAGAAATCTCTTAAGAAACTTGGACTATGTGTTACTGATTTTCTTTATAAAGAAGCTATGCTACTTCTTACGTCGGCGTCTTCCATGTACAAGGTGTTTATTTCACTTTTGCACACAGTTTTTCGGAACACTTCTGTTCATCTGACAAGAGAATGTTTCGAACAGAAGATTATCGTAAAAAGTCGTTAATTTTTCAATAACCTGATAAATCTTGTTTTTCTTCTTTGCTATAAAATTAATAGTTAAAAAAAAAACAAATCGGATTGTTTGAAAGACAGTTCGGAAGAATGTTCATTTTATTTCATTATTATAAACGTTTCACCTGGAACATGCTTCACATACTAGCCCACAGGTTCAATCAGAATTTTTTTATTGTAAATACCGAAAGTATTCGAGGTGATGAAAGTTACTACCCCATTTTGCACAGTAGAGTAGAACCACGAAACTGGACTTGATTGTGAACAGTGAATATTGTTTTACACAATAACACATTGTTACATTATATCAATTTTTGCTTTCTCTTTTCGTTGTTTAAATTGTAAATATTGCACAATAATTATAGTCTGTTGAAATTTGAATCAGAGGTGTAGGATCGCAGGAACGAATTAAACACTACAATCTATATTTAATGGTTGCACACGTAATGAAAACTACGGAACGCACACACGAGACGTTTTCACGCGGAGACGAACGCAAAGAGAAGAAAGAAACGCCTCGTCCGCGAACAGAAGACGATCATAGATAAACGTAAAAGACATTTCTCGATCATGTCTAAACGTAAATGTCTCACGTATCGCAATGTCATGGGGCCACATACATTTAGGTCCCCATTTCCAACATAGTCTATAATTTTTATTAATATGTAAATCCTCAATGAGATATTTTCGGGACTCGTATCGATCATGGTCTTTGCATTAAAATGTTGATTATTGAATCGAAATTAGTACGTTGTATTGTTCACGAAAGAGTGAAGAGGCTTATCGCGTGTTGGCGTGTATTATCCCCGGCCACTACAGTGGCCACCCACAAACTCTGCAACTGTGGAGACTACGTATGTAGAGACTATACATACGCAGAAGTTGTTCAACTTTTTAATGGAAACATACCGGTCCTTCAAAGTTTAACAAAGGGAGAATCGTAATAAATTGGATTTCTTGGTGCATCGTGCTTTTTGAGCAATGGAAGAGTTACACGTTGAAAAATCTAATCGTACACGGAGATTCGATAATCGAGGGTATGCACGGCATAATGTCTTCAACCGTAACATAGATATGTGTTTCCCGAGCCATGCTGTAGCACGATATGTCTAGATAACATTATGTATGTGTGATTATATTACTATAAAGTTATGTTACGTTGTCTTCGCTGCTCTATGAGTCATTGAGGTGTAATAAAGATTCTGCACGTGTGACAGCTATTTCGTTGCTATTTTATGACATGCGAACACCTTATAATTTTTCATGATTCATCATCGCAACTAATTCTCTTTGTATTATATTTATAATATCTTTGTATATGTTGTATTCCTACTAGACTGTGGATTTTATGCATTTATGACAAAAGTAACTAAATTAAATGCAAAATAGCAAAGGCATTTAAACAATACGAAAATATTATTGTATTAACAACAAATTATTAAAATTACCAAAGACAATATTTATCGTTTATAAAAGTCCGTAATCTAATTATTAGACTGTTCGCATTAGAATGGAAAGTAGATTCCAGTACGTAAGTCAATTTATTACAATACTATTGTTGACGATGCAATCCTGCGCTATGATTTAATAAGTAACATGATTTTTATACAAATTAAAAATGTAAAAGTAATAATAATAACAACGTAAGTACATAAAGTGAGCGTTACAATAACACGCAATTAGAATAATTCAAATAGTCATAATTGCGTAAAAATGGAATGGAGATTCCTGCATTAAAATTTCTAACTCCAAAAGTTCAATTAATTCCTTTCGAACAATTTTTATTTACGTAGTTGATAATTTCTTTACTTTTTTTGAACATTCAAAATATCAATTAACATCAAATATCAAAAATCAAAATTATATCCAATTAAATTTCTAGTTAAATTGTAAAAATACTTATTTAATTACATAGTTCCTAATCTTCTATTTATCGATGATGACTCTTTCTTAATGTTCGTTTTTATATTAGAATGATTTATAAAGTGACAATTTGCATAAGGATCAGCAGTCTATACGTATACTCCGTAAAAAAGCAGACCGGAGAGGCTTGACATCATTTAACAGTAATTAACGCAAGATCTATGACTCACGAACCATTGGTGAACCAATGAGTCACCGATTTGTTTCGCTGGTTTCTAATATTCACCGTATTATAAAGGCTGTGTTGCGGTGAATGTTAGCTAACAAAATGCAGAAATGTATGAGATCTTTAACTGAAAAGTGCACGTTTGCTAAAAGGAAGTAAAAGTCACGAATTCGGTGGTCTTGATTCGAAAATAGCACATGCTCGAGTTCGAACGCGATACGTTCGCGTTCAAGACCGAAATAAAGGAAGGTCTACCTACGTTTTGTATATTTGATTTTACCAAGAAAAGCACGCCACGGCATTTTAGCGAACACCGAAAAGAAATATCATCGGCGTCCGTAACACGAGATTATCAAGTCGTTTCTGCATGCAGAATGCCTTGGGCAACGGTCGGGATGCAAGAGAAAAATTCCAGAATAAAAACAAACTGTGAGATGGCCCGGACGGACGTTGCGAGAAGCACGTGGGAACGACTGCGATATTTTTTTCGCAACCCTAACCGTGCCACAGTCAAAGAATTTTCGCAAACTGTGAGCCGATGGTAAGAAGAGAGAAAAATTTTATCTTGACGCGTCGCCTTAGATTTATCTTCGTTTGAGCAATGCTGTTTTTAATGTGTATCATAAATACTTTTCGTAGAAGTTTAAAGCCGATGGAAGCAAAGTAGTTGTTGCTGAAAATTTTATTTATTTTTAACATCTATATTGCCGTGAACGTACGAAATTGTTTTATTGCAGATACGGTGAATATGTAAATCAGTGAATGGGTGGAGAGAAAATAGTCGAATGTGAGTTATCTGGTTGTGTCATGTTAAATTTATATATACATTATTAAATATTTGCTATGGTCTTATTAGCTTTCACTATTGCAAATCCAATAGGGAATATGCTATTCGAATACTAACACTCAAACGACTGGCGTTTTTGACAAAAATATAGGTGCGTACACTCAGGTTCATTTATTCTATTTTAACTTGTTTCAACATTTTTATTAAAGTTTTTTGTATAGCAATATCTTTATAGTTCCATAATTGGAACAGATACTGTATAGACACTACGTCAAACACTTGCACAATTTCCAAATAACGAGGAAAATTCAAAACTCCATGGGAACGTGCGAGCAATGTTAATTTCGCAAATGACTATACCACACTAGTAGCATTCACGAACTCATTATTTTAGGAGAATTAGTTAATGAACTTTAGCTGTATAAAGTTTTGCTTTAAATTAATCAGCGTCCACGTACCGAATACAAAATCACAGTTTAATTCATAGAAACAAACATTGTACGATAAACTTTATTCTTACAATATATCTCTACAATAAACAGAAACAAAAATCGAACGACCTACTTCATTATTGAAAGTGCTCAAGTGTTGGAGATTGAAGAGATTTTGACTGTTCTTTCTCCGTCTAGAAAAGCGTAAGAGCGATTCAGCGGAAAACCGATTAACAATGTAACCATTCTACTGGCGCGGCGCGACAGGTACAAACTGGTATCCTTTCTGCCAACGTGTCCCATTCGTTCGGTTTTCTTTGGTACATTCGTGCTTTATCTAAGTTTCTGATGGAACAAATCGTTCCGTGGTTGTTGCTCGGGAACGAAGTTGACTTAGATAATTCACGGCAGAACTGTACAAGTATTTTTGCGGCCGAGCGTCGTGCTGCTTTGTAAATGAATCGCGAAGTAACGGAAGCGGCCATTCGCCGCGGTGTATCTCCGAGCTGTGAAACGAGTTAGCTAGTTGTAAAACGACGATTGCAAAATGAACAAATCCTTCGGCCTACCTCTCCATTCCCTCGTCCATTTAGTCGCTGAGTCGTCGAACTTAATGCTCGTCGCTATCTACGATTTCGACGTTGATCTCTGAACCTTCGGCAAGAGTTGCACGCGCCGGAAGTAATTCGATAATCTCCTACAATACTTGCTTATTAAGCGACCGACGCGTCGAACGTGAATGTTGTACATTTGTAATACCCGCCGGGAGCTGTCGCGCGCGAGAATTAATATTAGAAACGGATGGTGGATGGGCACGGTTCGCCGTTAGAATCTGTACAACCTGCGAATATTTATGCGTCCGTAGGTTTTCTATTATTTTCTTTGAATATTATGTTATTTCTGTGACGCTGATTTTACGTTTTAACTCGTTCATCGTCCACTTATTAAATTATAATTATATTATAATTTACTTTACAATTTAAATTGAAATAATTTAATTTGAAATAATTTAATTAGCGACTTAATTCCTATAATTTTCTCCGAAGAATTTATTCTAAACTTTATTCGAAAAATTTATTCGAACTAAACTACGTTCGAAGAATTAGTTCGAGAGTTTAATAAAATCTGATTTGCATAATGTAGAACTCTGTGTGGCGGTCGATGTGTTGGAAGATCGATGAAATGAAATTGAATGAATGTGGTTGTATACGAATGCTATTAAGGGTAATTGGTATGTTACTCAAGATTTATAATACCCTAGGAAGTTCGTCTATTGTCTTCGCGAAATAATGTAGATCGCATCCATCACGGATCCATAGAAATTTTTGCACTTACCTAATGCTTGTCGTCATCCACTATACATTTCTAAGTAAGGGCCTACTCAAGCGGCTATAAGCCCCAGTCAGCTCGAGCTTCGGCAAGCAGGCGCCGACGCAAGCGGCTCGATGCTCGAACCAGCTTTGAGTTCTTGAATCTCCTCTTGCCTCGTGTATGCTAGCCGTGTCTCTCCCTTTCTCGATGGCAGCGCTTTGAAACCGCTGCTAAACGAGAGTCACAGGCGACGGTGTACACAGGCTCGATGAATCATGGATCAACAAAAATTTAAATAATCATTCTTACTGCTTGTTTTTTTTTGAGAAAAGGAACCTTGAGTTACATCGGTAGTCTCAAACACTTCGCCTTACTTCGAGCAACCGAATGTCAATAGTCTCGTGGATCATTCTGTAAATTCCAATTTTCACACATCGTTTCACTAGAACCGCGATGAAGAAAACATTTGTTTTTCAAGAATAAAACGTATTTCGCTCTTTACTGTCAAAATGAGAACGAAGCAGGAGAAGACTGTTATTGGTTAACACTAAACTTATCGCAGTCAAACGATAAAGCGCGATTACTGATTTTATAAATATAAAAATTACAAAGACACGCTCATCAGAAATAGTTAAACAAATTATACTATCGGAGCAACTACTGTTCTGCTGGATCACGTGCATACTATTTACCTTTTAAGCAAGATTGGAATATGTACTTCATAAAATCACAAATGTAATTTTGTTCATTTGTTTTCACATATTTGAAAATAATTTTATTAATTTGAAGCCCTATTTTTCGAATGATCGAAAATGTTAGGACAATTTAACTAAGAAAGCCAGTATGAATAGAATCTGTACAGAAATTGAATTAATTAATCTCCTAATTTTGACGACGAAATAAATAGTTCAAGTGGTAATGTAAATATTATTTTACGTATCATGTATTTTCAAATTTTGTAAATGCGTAGAATGTCGCGAACAAAACAAAATGAACGAAATATCTACGGTTTTATTTTATGGTTCAGAGCATTTTAATTATGCATTGATTGCTGTCGTTAGAATTAAAATTAAAAAATTGAAATTACTCTTAATTCAAAATGAAAAATACAGCAGTATTTTTAATTTGTTTTTGTTTTTCTTAGTGATATACCCTATCTGCATTTTAATGATCAATAATAAATATTAATCTGATGATAACGTGGTTATATTTCCGGTTTTCGGTTCAGCCATTTTATCAAAGTATTAACCATAATCTTTCTCGAAACTTTCAAATTAATCTGAGCGAAATTGTCGAAATTACAAGGGCTTGAAATATGTTTCTGAAAGAGCGCTCCGCATTACCTAAAGTACTTTTCAACGTACATTCCTCGGAACCACATTCTCAAAACTGCTAACCAAAATTACCTCGAAAACCGCTGTTTCAAATTACTAAAAACTTCGTGGCATAGACGGAAATCCAGGATCTAGTGGATTTTATATTTGTATGGAAAATAGTGCATCTTTCCCTTTTGTTTGTTTATAACCGCATTAACATCGAGAATAAGATGTAATTATCTCGTATAAGATGATTGAAATGTATATTAGTAGTAAACGAAATGTGTAATTACAATCTTGGTATAGTTTATCATTGACTGCAGGTTTTTAATTTGTTTGCAATTTTACATTTATCTCTAACGTCATTAATAGCTGAATAGTCTTGAAGGATATGTGTAACTGTGAAATCATTATTAATCAGATATTTCAGTTAAGTATTACTATTATTATTATTAATATCAATTTTGTTGTTAACATTGTTTTATTATTACTATTATCAGATATTCATTTTAAGTATTACTATTATTTATTAATATGTTATTATTACTATTATCATTATTAATATTGTTATTATTTTAATAATAACAAATAATAAATAACATTACGTCAGGTTCTTGATAAAAATCTTAATTCAAATCTGCTACGCGTATAATGTTTTCCTTCCTTTATAAGAATTGATTAACAACGACAGAAGTTCTAATTAATGTAGCTCTGAAAACAGGTATACCCAAAGGGGTTAAAAATCTAATAAAATTGCTTGTCATAAAAAGTTGCTGCATTATATTTTTATAATTCATTATAGTATCGATTCGTTTTGACTTTTATTTACAGTTTCCCTATGTATGGAAAGAAAATTTCTTTCTGGACTACGGAAGAAATAATAGTAATTATTAACCGTTTTGTCGCCACTGATTTTTACCGTTATATCAGTTTGATATCAGGGAACAGAATAAAGATTTCAAAAAGGAACGAAGGATCCTACGTATAATGTAGCGTACATTTTCATCAAGAACAACGGTACAATTAATATCGGTTATAAATCTTATTTTAAGTACCAATCTAGCAGTCTTAATATCTTACATGATACTAACATTGTATAGTGGAAAACGTGAAATTCCGAATTCTTGCATTCTAAGCGAATGATGGTCGTAAATGCGAGGCTTATTGCAGGGTTCTTGATAGTATTAGAAATGGCAGCGAAACACAGGTAGTAGGATAATGCAGGTAGTAATACAACCGGGGTTATAAGTCGGCTACAACTATGGAAGATTTGTGTCCAGCAGCAAGGACAAACGGTATTGAGGTAGTAAGGAAGTAAGCGGTCCCTTCCAGGTAACTTGAAATAAAGGATTTTCCTCTTAATCGGCTTACGGGAGTACATACATTGTTGCGAATGATATTTGGAGATACCACAATATAGTTCCAACACATACAACATAAACCAACTTTATACCTTCACGATTTAATGATTCTCCGGGCATTTGCCGTAAGCCCGGGGAACATGATTTGAAAAATAAACGATTATACCTGATATGTACCATTTTAATAGGAACAATTTCCTATTTCCACAATATGCTCTTAATATAAATAATTTTATACTTCCTTGGAACCCTTCATCGTCATACACTTAAAACGTAATAAAAATTCATCAAAATCTTAAACGTGCATGGTAGAACTACAATGGACCCATCTGACCAATGAATTCCAAAAATAAATATTATTTTATTGAAAAGAAGATTATAAATCATATATACTATACATTTACGAGTATGTAGAAGTATTACTTGGAGTAATTGTTTAATAACATAAGAACAAGAATTTGTAGCTTTATTTTGAATCAGATAGACTCGATTTATGTACGAAATATTGTATTAAAATGGGCTTCCCTTTACGCTATTGTCCTAATAATATAAAATTTTATTTACCTTCAAACAATTTAATATAGCCTTGTTTTTAAATTGAAAATAATTAATACTCGGACTCTTAAATCAAAGAATTTCTGGTAACCTAATTCTATAGAAAGGAATTCTCTCTGTGCGGTTCGCTAAATACGCTGCGAAATTATTTGAGGTGGATATGAAACGTTTATAAAACAATTTATATAGTGATGCGCGAAGCTGTTCGTTTAGTACTATTGTTCCAGAAAGATATTTTAGAAAAAAATACTACGTTATTTCAGCAAGTACAATTGATCGGTTTTAAGAATTGCAATTAAATTGAACGTGTTTGCAATTGTTATCGATAAGGAAGTCAAATTGCGATCTAAATAAGAGATGAACTTTGTTGCCAAATCAGATTCTACGGTACGTTCATATAACTGGCGCAACCAAGTGCTGAAAATTTTTTACTAAAAAATTTCAAAAGCCTTTGTCTACCTACGGGGCATCACTGATTTATGCATTATAGTCTGGAACAAAGCCAACCTGTCTATATCACTTCGTTTAGTAGAGACAGTGCACAGTGTGCAGTGAGTTATAAAACGCTGCGTAATCCACTTTGTTCTTGAATATTTATTCTATATTTTTGAATACTACCTTATAAAACACGTTCCTAGATTTATTAAACAATAGTGTCGCATACTAGTGGTAATCGCGTAACCATAACCTATTACGCTAGCAATTTCAGTTGATTTCCCAGCTTCTTTTTTTCGAAGGCAACTGCATTGTTTGTGCAGTAAAGGTATATAAGAAAAACTTAGCTTATTAATTTAGTATTTATTTCGTTATAGAAATTTAGTAATACTGATTCAGTAATATAACTTTAGTAACATTGATTCAGTGATATTCAATGATAAATCCCTTAGTAACACTGATTTAGTAGCCCAAATAATTGTTATATAATCATGCAACATCAGTAATAATAATTATGTATGTATATGTACTGACTGATCAATAAGTTTAATGATATTGATTACAAAACGGTCTATAATACAGGGTGTTTCTAAATTATACATACTCCGGGAAATTGGGGGTTCCCGAGGCCATTTCAAGTAACCTTTTCCTTTGCCGAAATGCAATCCGCGTCTCTTTCGTGCTGCTGCGCATGCGAGCCAGTTGACTGAAGCCTATCTCGCTCCCGGGGCGCGACGGAAGGAGAGAGGGCTGCGCTCCGAGTTTGAGCCGCGTTCAAGTAACAAACAAGGATTTTAGAAATGTTTTATTAATTTCAAAAATATCACAGATATTATTAATGAAAACTATACCCATTCAGTTGTAAATGTTGTAATCCAGAAGTTGTAATCCACGTATGTAAAACGGCACAGATTACACCAACGTTCACTTTCACTACACTATTATTCCACACAAATCACGAATTATTCATCATTGACGCATGTACGAAGTTTCCAGCGTTATTTTCTGTGGCCCTGAAAAGGGCCGATTAAATTCTAATTCGGTGCTCGACATGTTCACCGTCCATATCGAGACACCATGTCGCCGGGGTGGGTACTTGTCCTTCGACAACCGCAAGCGTCTCCGCGCGTACATTTGCGACGGCACCATAAATCCGAGCTATCAAATCAGCTGCATCGGCTATCATTCTGGTATCACTCTTGTTGGTGCAGCACACGCGTCCCCATTACACTGTGCATGCACCCACAATATTTTTTACTGTTCTTGCGGCACGTACATTTTCATAATCGGAGAAATTATACGGACGAAATCTCGAACGAAACTGTTGACTCGCAGAAGGAACTGCGGCATATTAGACAATGGCCAACAATGCTTCGCTTTCTTAGAAGCGAATTTCAACTATTATTCATCGATTAGACCGACACAGCTGATCTGTATACGACTATGTATTTCGCGATCGATGAAAAACAGTTGAAATTCGCTTCTAAGAAAACGAAGCATTATTGGCCATCGTTCAGTATCTCGCTAGTTCCTTCTACGAGTCGACAGTTTCGTTCGAGATTTCGTCCGTATAACTTCTCCGCCGGTATATTTTTCATTAATAATATTTGTGACATTTTTGTAATTAATAGGACATTTCTAAAATCCTTGTTTGTTACTTGAACGCGGCTCAAACCCGGAGCGCAGCCCTCTCTCCTTCCGTCGCGCCCCGGGAGCGAGATGGGCTTCAGTCAACTGGCTCGCTTACGCAGCAGCACGAAAAATCGTCCGCGCGCAACCAACTTTATTAATTAATAACTCGTTAACAAAGACGCGGATTGCATTTCGGCAAAGGAAAAGGTTACTTGAAATGGCCTCGGGAACCCCCAATTTCCCGGAGTATGTATAATTTAGAAACACCCTGTATGTGAACGATGAGAATAATCCTATTTTAATCTTGTTTCATTTCACAACAATTTTCCTTCCTTAAAAAAGAAATCTGCAAATACTTTATCTTTCTATTATATCGATCATTTAATATTATGTTAATTTAATATTATCAGAATAATCAAGGTAATAAAATACTGGACCTTGATGAAAGTGGTAATTAGACTGTGAATTTTATGTATTCGTGCGAACAAATGAGAACAAATAAGCCCTTCGATGCAAAAGTGGTACAAGTAAATTTTTTATTAGATCGATTTCGTATTATAAAATATAATTCAATATTTGGTTCGATAGTTTTCATTATTTTAAGGCAAATATTGAAAGTGGTTTACATAGAAGAGTTGTAATAATTCTTTTACTACATTTTACAGAACTTTTAATTCGTCGTCCACAAATTAACTTTCTCGAGTTAAGACATTTCTGTTTTTAACGTCTCAAATGTGTCTACGCAGAGCTCTCTTGTATCTTTCAATACATACGCACAGACAATTTGTGTATTACATGGAGGCAGCCTAACGATGATTTACTATGCGATCAAATATTTTTATTATTCCTTACGATTAACCAGCCTAGTTTTTATAACGCAAGGTTTGTTTTTTCTAAATGATCTTAGTTGCATCGTTACACGGTCATTACCGGCAGGAAGCGAGATGTGTTCGTAACACGGTAGCCTTCCACGAGAAAGCTACTTCTGGGGTCCACGGAGTAGCTCTCTCGTGACACCAAACGCGATGGCAATTAAGATACCGCCGAAGCGAGACCTACGATGTAAGAAAGAAAACAACAGACTTGAGCGATCTGTTCGAGTTCGATGGTTATAACAAAAGCAACTAGACCGATGTACAATGGTCCCAACCACCTTTCTAACGTGAACAAAACCGTCGCCACTTCTCTAGCTGTATGAAACAACTTAACCTTGTCAAATTATCCAAAACGCCGTCGCCGTTTCGTACAATTAAGGGACTCGGTGGAAAACAGACACGTACCATAATTTTATAATTTTAGAGGAGAGCATATTAAAGCAGAATATAGAAAATACGGTTTTTAACGGTATATACACACATATATATAACTGAATGATTTAAGAATAATAGTTTATGGAATTAATTAACATTATGTAAAAAAACCAATATAATAAAAAAAATAAAAGTAATACACATGTGGCATGTGCTGATTTTTACAGTTTGTTTCGTTGCTTCTTCACATATTATTCGTGTAAATTTTAGCACTTTGTATTACGAAATATGTACAAATTCCAGAAAAGGAACATTAAAAAGACATTAAACAAACGGTTATCATTATAAAATTATATAAAATCAGTATAAAAAAGGATTAGGGAATTAATTTCTTTTTCAAAAACAATAAGGGATCACTTTCGATACATTCCAATGGAAGTAGTTCTTTATTACAGTTTAGGTAGGTTGAAAGGGATTAAAGTAGGGCTTTTTATGTCGTTACCTGCATGCCATATGGAATAACTGTACTGCGGATTTCTATGCGAAATAAAAATTGTCCGTATGAATTGTAAGACGCAAGTACTAGATGGAGATCATGTTTTGCATTCAATGCACATGGTTCCTGGCATAAATGCATAAAATCACAGTCTAATAAAAGTTGCAATATAAATAGGTTGATTTCATTAAATTTTAACGACACAAAAATCTGATATTCCAATATTGAAATTACGCTGATGATTAAACTATCACTCTCAATTTTGACATTACACATTTCACTAATGAGGAAACGTTTCGGAAACGACAATTTCCGAAAGTTACAAAATAATGTAATCAAACAGCATTTTGCAAACAAGGTTTAATAAATTAATCGTATATCCAAGTTTTATTTTTAGAAAAATCGCCAGAAGTTGCACAGTTTAAGTACTTTAAAAGTCGCATAAACTGTTAAAATGATTGGTCGATACGAAACTGGCAAGCGAAACTTCAATATATCAACCTGTAGAAATTAAATAATATTAAGATGCTTCATAACGCTAATAAGGAACAGTAATAGAATTTAACCTTCGTCCGGCCCCTAGTTTCCTAACTGAATTGATCTAAATCTTAGTCTTCTAACTAATTTATCGGAATAATTGAATTTTCAAACCCCTACGCTTAAAATAGAGGAATGGGATAAGGACAAATTTGAAACAAACTTTATCATATTCTACCAAGAAGAGATTCTTACGATACAAATTAATAATTGTCGCGAACAAATGTACAACGAAAAATATCAAATTGAAAATAAAAGACATATTTCTACCGACTTTAAAAAATATTGTCCATGATTAGTTGTCTATAACTGAAACATCTACAGATATTATTATCCTGATATACTTTTGATAAGCAAAGTATCATTTTCTATACTATCATTTTGTATTATTATAAAATAGTTAACAGAGCATTGCCAGGAATATTCCAGACTTCGATCACAAAGGATTCAGAATTAGAAAATGATTGTAAATAATAAGACACGTTAAGAAAATAATAATAAACACAAAGATACATTTTTAAAATGATTATGAAGAATAAGATACATTAGGAGAATAATTACGACAAGAAAAACACATTAGGAAAAATAATTACGGGAACAAAGCCGCATTGCAAAGATATAAAATTGATTTTTATGGATATGAAATTGATTCTTGTGATTCATACCAACAGCTTCACTGTTAACAATTTTGTATATCTAAATTTTATTAGTATACACATCATTTTGGAAGGTTATAGAATAATTTAGAATAATTAATATCGCCTTGGAGTCACCACTCGAGTGCAAAGGGTTAATAACTCTCCAATATAATTTTTCATGAGATTACACTCTACATTTTCGTTTGCAGATCTTGGACTTACGACTGTGTTTGCTGTCCGACGCGTATGCACGCCGAGGTGGAAGTTCATCAATTTGGGAAAAATCGGTAAGTGAATCGTTTAAGTTGTCAGAGAATAGAAATCGCCAGTGTTGCACGATTTTTCGATACGTATACGAACTTCACTGGAGGCCTGTGCATGTACGCAGGCGAATGAAGCCAGCCAGAATAATCTGAGTTATCGATCGACTCAGTTGCCAACTTGGCAACGGTGAACTCCCGGAATTACGAATGAAATGTTCTACATAACGAAATAGTTCGCAAATCGAGCCTTTCATACCATCACGGGAGAGAGAGTACACGGAACTCTACCTCCCCCTTCCTCTCTCCCTCTCTCTCTTCCTCTCTCCCTCTTCCTCCCTATTTCTTTTATCCCCCACCATCTTTCACCCTCTCTTCTTCTTGGGACATTAACATTTAACCTCTACAGCACGAACCAAAATGTTTAACGCTCACATGACAATATGCGAATTTAACGAAATTCCCACAGTAGAACAGCTATAGGAGCGATTGGCTCCGTGGGGCACTCGTATGGCTCATGTAGTATTGGGAGCATCGAGGCCATGCCCACTCAGAGTATTTTATGCCCAGAGAAAGTGAAGAGACTACAATGGTGTAGATAATTATATGCTCAAAGTAACTTTTATATTTAGAGTCATATTTACAAAAACTTAATAAAACATCGTATTTGTATATTTTTACATTATAAATATAGTTTTCTTTTGGCTTGTGTTTGAATGTCACTTGAAATATAAAAATTACTTTGAGCTTATAATTTTGTAGTGGTAAAGATAGTTTCAAAAAATTTCAGATAACGCATCAATGGAGTTGCGAAATATAAAACTAGTTGTTAAAAAAAAACTCGTTAAAACAAATTTGATAGGCTCAACAAATGAAAAAATAATGGAACATTGAAAACGAAGTAAAGAAGTTAAAAACAGCATCTTTCCTTTTTTCTTCTCTTTTATTATACGAAGCAATTATAATTTCCTCGAATATATTTAATTGCCTGGTGTACAACTCAGTTTGAAATCTAAGAGAAATTTAAAATATTCGGTCAAATTTCAAAGAGGTTATTGTGTTTCGAACGGTTTTCACTCACGTCTGCATATTTGCATATTTTGTCAATGCCTATCGGAAAATAATAACATATCATTGATACAAAAACTTCTTAGTAAAGAAATAAAAATTATCTGCCAGACCATTCGGTAATATTTTTAATTCAGCACGTGTTCGGAAGCTTTTGAACGGTGCTGTACAATCGATAACATAAGCGATCTAATCGAACAGAAACAAAAGAAACTCTGACTGAATAAGAAAGTTAAGATGTACATCTCCGCTAGTGTCAATTTCTTGGTAGCAATGTGTTTATTATAGCTATCGAGGCTCCCGTTAAGTCCCATTACTTTCCAGACGCAGCTCGAATGCTTCGATCAATTCTCCATGAATATTTTCGTCGCGCTCGGCAGTTAAGAATAAAGTCGCTTACTATTTCATGAGTTTATTGACGAAGTCGGTTCGTTCACCTTTCCGGACAGATGCGCGTCCGCAAAAATAATTATTGCCAGCGATGTTATAGCCTTCAAGTGGACAGGTTGTCGCTCGGTTCGCGGGAATAGCCAGCACTGAAAAAATTCCAATTCCCAACGAACCTTACCGCGAACGCTAATCGAATTTGACAGCTAACGAATTAACTCGATAAACTGCGCGTTCTTGAAATCGGTTTCCTCGCCGGCTCGGCATGTTTCGAAACATGACTAGGTACTAAATTATTATATAATAATGCAACATATTCATTATAAAAGCTTCAAATCATCTCATTCGTTTAATATCTCTTTGTCCTTTACCAATAATTTTATCTTTTAATATTATAAATTTATAATCAGTTATTTGATTTTATTTCTCTACGTATCTACGACACGGTAGATACGTTCCTGGAAAATACGGCGTTATGAGAAATCGCGTTATAGGAGGCACTTAATACCAAAATTGGGACTCGTTTCTTAAGTGCAAGGAACTGCCTTTTGTACCGTCATATTTCGATTGTTCTTCTTTAATTATATAAATATGTGCAGATGAAAAAATTTCACAAGAAACTGAAACAAAATTGAACATCATATAAAAACTAAAGTTTAATTATGTATTTCCGGTTCTCGTACATCCCTAATGTTTACTACGTTCACAATCCGATTTAATCGAACTATTCCGATACTTTCCATCGATGGTTTGCTGTTATTTTACATGTCGTCGACGCTTGTGTTTTTCAATACAACAATGTGTCGTGTACCTAACCTTTTCAGTTAAACATTAATAGAATAAAAAATATGATTTCATTTAAAAAGACGCCTATCTATAAAAAAAAGTGGTATCATCAAAATGTGCCCCCCTCGAAACTGTTTAATTTCATGTGAATTTTTAAAACATAAAAGAGCTAAATTAATATTTATAGTAAATGTTTCATTTTAAAAATACCTTCGATATTGTCGGAAATTTTGGAGACGATACTGAACTTGACGTGTTAGTGGATTATTAACGCGTTGCATACTGCTCTTAACAAACTGTATTTCATTGCCGAAGTATACGTTCGCATAAACATTTGTAACGCGGCAACGTGACCGACAACTATGGAAAATAACGCAGACGGTTATGGCTTACGTCTACCTCGAAGCAAGAGCATAGATATTTTTGGAGCGGCGCAATTTCTATGGCCACGGGCGTCTATTTTGTCATCTCGCTAACCAACGAAGCGTTCCGGATGGAAATGAGTCCCCGCATCGGCTTTGCCCGGATTAATTTAAAGTTGGATACCTAGTAGTACGTATTATCGCAGTAATCGGAAATCACGTGTGAACGTTTATATTAACCGCTCCCATAAACAGCCGGAAGCTCTGTAAACGCGCATGTCACGGAATATTCATGATCGGCGAGCCAACAATTCACGAGAAAAAGACGACGAAGAGAGAAACAATTTATGGGCGAAGTCTTTGCCTTCGCTTCGGACTATACCCATGAATCCCCGATTCGCTAATCCCGGGCTGGTTAATGAACGGAATATACATTGCGATACGAACTATCGGACAGCCATTTTGACAAGTATTAATTATCAGAAATGGATTATAATAAACATAATCGTAGCATCGTATTGATCGCGCGGCGCCGCTTTTAGAATAGAGATATGCCCATGCAACACCCTTGCTTACGTAACTTGATAATTATCACCGTAAACTATCGTAGTCTGATGTGACAATTACGATCGCGTTATCGATATCGGCCGTTTCCGATGCATCGGTAGTAATGTTCTTATTGCGTTTAATGGTGATAAGACGTATTTCAGTTAGTCTTGAAGCCAGACGATACTTGCGGAAATCTAATACTCACGATTCAGATACTATTGTTAATCGCAATCAACGATTGCGTTCGTTTTAATCAAATACGATGGAGTAATGGAGATAAATCTTGATAGAATTACATCAAAATATGTTTTCGATGCCGTTCAAAAATCAATTATTAATCGTCTCTTTCAATCGATAATTAATGATTAATTTCATCGATTGATTAATTCAATGGTCGTTTTTTCGAGGATTAATGCTTTCAATCTACCTCTGACGATTACGTTCTCCAATCGATTTATTCATCTGTGGACATTTCGACAATTAATTTTAACCGTTATTATCAATCATTTAATAGAATTAAAAATATCATTTGTTTGACGCCCAACACTGTTACGAAGTGATGTGTAAACTGCGGATTTCTTTGCAATATGCATGTAAATTGTACTTGCTCTTTTTGTAATTGTTCGAAATATTTTTTTATGCAGTATGTAGTTTACAAGAAAATTTAAAGTGAAGGAGTTAAATGGGCACACCCTGTATAAGACAATAGAATCTATTTCTACGCATCGCTCTTATCAGCACTCTTATCGTTTATCGTAGCTCCAATACACGATACCAATGCAAAAAGAAGTACTATAATACAAACAGAAGAAGAAATTCAATTTACTCGATATGGACATAGAATTATTATAGTAGATATATATCAAGTATACTAAATTACTGTTAAGTGTAGCAATCATGTAAACGCCTGAGAGTTGCTATACTGAGAAGAACATTACGAAAACTGAGATTTCTCAAACTTTTGTCAAATCTTTTTAATTCAATTTACAATTATCCCCGATATTTATAGTCAATTTTCGATTATATTACAACTAGCTAAATTTACTAATTAAATTAATCATTTTCGTTTTTCTTGCAGCTACGTACATTTTTGTACTATACAAAAGATTTGAACAAAATTTTGTTTTGATTTAGAAACAAATAACATTCATATTTACGTGTTGTTATAAAGGAAGGATTTAATTTTACTCTATTAAATATGTTTGTCATGAAATAAATGAAAGACCCATTACTAAGTGTTACGAAATTATTATTCTTAAAAATCCATTTTCAGATTTGCATTTTTATAGATCCTTTTATAAAATTCAACGTTGAATAAAGTATTTTTGTTGCAGGAGCAACATGAAAATATTATTGAATAAAAATATTATTCGAATTTTATAAATTTGCTCGTACGTGAAATGCATAGAGATCCTGCGAATGTTTCGGAAAGTGTCCGATCGTATCCTGTTGGTCGGACGGCAGTTCCAATTATTTGAAGAGAAAGTTGCAAAGTAGAAGGAATTAAGGGAATTCCTATTATGTGAATTACCTGTCCACCGATGGGTTCATATAAATGGAGTTCCGCTGTATACAATTTCCATAAATGGTCAAGTTAAAATCAATTGACCGTTCAGTGTCGCTTCCTTGGTCACGAATTAGGTGCCCGTTTCAGATAAAAGCAGGTAGAGTTCTGTGTCGAGTACTTCCCTTATTTTACCTGGTGGCTGCGTAGATCTTATCCGGTATCGCTTGAATAAAGTATACATATTCCGTCACCCTTTTGTTCCACGATTTATTTAATAGTTGCACACGTAAAACTTGCTTCGTTGTTTTCGATTTTATACATTTTAAATATCCATAACCAATACAGTAGAATAATATTTATTTGAATCTGATTTAAACCAAGTAATATTTGTGTTTATTATTCAATTAAATTCGCCAATTTTCATACATTTGCGTATACAAAAAACCTGTATCTGAATAAAAATAATTAAAACATATTTATACCAATTTAGGTTTCCTATAAAATTATATAAATACTTGTAACTCCTCCGTTATACATTAGGTTACTGTAGAGATTTGACTCGGAGGTGTAGGATCGCGGGAAAGAATTAAACACTATATTATATATTCATTATTACAACACGTATCTAAAAACTACAGAACATGCACAATATACGACCTCACTCGGATACAGACGAACAGAAAAGAAGGAGGTCGTCTCGTCAACGTGTAGAGTACGATCGCTCGGCGATCGTCATCTCTTCATCATGGTTGCCCAAAAGCCACGTATCGCAACGCATGGGGACTACACACATACATGGTTAGGGTCCCATTTCCAACAGTTATAATATTAATAAAATACATATTTACGTTGAGTCATAAATTTCTTGGGTACAAAAATAAATTGTTATACTTTCTTTAATTATTTCTAATTATATTAAATTTGAATTTAATTTAATTATAAGTTAATCTAATTGTTATATCTTCTATCCTTTTCTATTCTCTTGACTATTTTAATATCGTTTTTATAATTTCTCTTCTCATCAGTATGATAAATTGGAATTGTTCCGGCTATAGGATATTGAAACGATACCTTAATTAAATTGTACCACAAGTTAACGCCTTGTTTGTATACACAATGGTTAGCATAGAAACGTAATTGAACGCTCAAGAATACATGTGTTATTACGGAATACTAGCTATTATAATAAACCAGATCAGAACTACGTCCTTGCTCGAAATATTGTAAATTTCAAATCATATGATATTATTTAATGATTAATTTATTTATTATTGAACATATTATATTACCGAACAAGTATACTTGATTAATAAGAAACTCATGAACAAATGGAAGTCAACAATTTCCTATAGTACACTGAATTATTTACATCATACCTATTCCATTTCCTGAAAGATGTTAATGTCAGGGCAAATTATAATTAGAATTTGTATGAAAATGAGTGACAATAACATTTAGTGTTTCATCCATATTTTGTTGCAATGTTCAGTGAAACTTTTATGTTTTGACATAATGTGTTTCTACTTGAGAATATAATAACTATTCAAAAAAGTTGCGATTCAAATAAAGTTTCTTGTACATTTTAGCAAAATAGCTAATTTCAGCGAATTTATAACAGTTTAGCATACCGATATGCGTCAATAAATGTAGAAATAAAATTATGTATGTAGATGTGATTTGCATAATTTAAATATTGATGAACGTTTTATTGCGGTATTCATATACATAAACAGCATTGCATTATTATTGCATTGTGTTATATAAAGTAATTAAGCGTTTCATGCAAAGTATCAAGATACTAAAATCTGCATTGTTAAGCAGGAATGCAACTTTACCGTTGCAATCTTTTGTCATACATGTAATTATCATTAATCTTCGGTTGATAAAGGATTCTTTATTTAGACGAACTCGTTACTCACGTTCACACGAGTAATTGTTAAACCATGGTTCTGTGGTCTTTCGAATGGGATGAAAACATGAAAAAACAAGCGATTTACAAGAGATACATAGTTGCACACAACATATTCAGAAAAGTTGAAACACGATGAAAAGTTGCATGCAACAGCTGCATCGAAAGCTGCATGATTTGCTTCTAGTTTCCTGGATGGCCACCTTCATATTCGACCTAAACCAGTGGTTCCCAGTTATCTGTTGTAGGTTCACGTGACCTCATAACTTACAATGCAACAGTTCTTCAATGTAAAACGAATTCGAAACGATATAATACGAATCGCTACACAAAACGACTGTAAACTTAAAAAAGTGATTATTCTCGGTCGCAAGAAGCTGCGCGTATTTGAAACATGTATGAAGCAATTAACATGCGCGCATTAAAATGGCTTTTTATGCAATCATTTGTATAATATTTCCTCCAATGTACGTACTTGTATCTTATAATTTAATACATCGACGATGTGTCTCATATACAAAGAGTCTAAACGGTCGACCATAAAAATATTTGAGTCGAAGCAATCTTTATTTAATATGTTCGTCGCCGACAATTAGACACTAAAATCCCCACATAATTAAAGCAATTTAATTAATTAAAATAAATCTAAAAAGTTCACATTTATCATAGGGGATGACATTAGAACTATTTCGCATTCGAAAAATCATAGTCGAATTCATTTTGCTCGAATATATTGCAATAAAAATAAATTTTCAAAATTGTTCAGATATTAATGTCACCCAGGTATGGGTGACGCGGCGACGAACGTGTTAAGAAAGCTTGGAACAGAAGTTTTTTACTTTCAGGAGGCAATAAAACAATAGAATAAAAATAGACAAAGAATATGCTAATACAATACTCTAGTACTGCAGCTTTTTCTATATTCTGTTTATTCTATTCTATATAATTTCCTTTATCCTTTACTATTTTTCTATGCATGAATAGAACAAACGTACAACGTCTAAATAGAAAACAATGACCTCGATACAGTAAAATAAAATAATATCTGATCATAAAAATGAGTTTTTCTAAACATTAATTACTAAATAATTGGAAAAATAACTGATTTCGAACCGTTATGTAAAATGCTTTATTTGAGAATGAAAATAATATTAATCCATTTGAAATAATAAGAATTCTAAACAATGAATTATTTCGTTAAATTATGATTTCAAACGTGGCGAAAAAAGATAAGAAATTATTTTAGGAAACGTTTGCATCAATGTACTTCAAGCAATACCCCCCCCCCCCTCTCTCTCTCTCTGTATAAATCTCAGATAATTATAGAATAAAATAATTCTTCAAATAATTATAAAATCAAAATTCTAAATAGTTATAAAAATGAGAAATATTTTAGGTAATGTTGTTTCAAAAGCATTACATAGAAATGACAACCCAGAAGTCTGCAACAGATTGGCCCGAGTGCGATGCAATATTTCCCGAACAATATACGTTCGAAAAACAGTTGAGAGTCGCTGGTCTAAATCGTAGAGCCGCATCAATAGAATCAGTGAAAAGCGAGAGGGGGACACGGCGAGGGTCGAAAGGGTTGCACAACGGGCTGGCAACTTTTTCGATAGCGGAGCAGTGGGGTTCACAAAACTAACCTGGCAGTCGTTTTCATAGAAGAGAAGGCAAGCTGACTCGTCACGTGAGGGCACATTTCGTGTATTTTCTAGCTGCCTGCATTAGTTTTATATTATTAAGTACGCACGGTTTGGGGTGGCGGACGTGGGCACCAAAGGGGCCGAAACGCAGCAGAGAGGGGTCGGTTAATGTTCATTGGGGGATCATGGATCGCAGGTCACCCTCGACCATCAGGTATGTAGTAGACGACGGTACCGTATCCTTTTATCAAGTCTGGCTGGGACGGGCGAATAATCCAGCAGCAGTAGAATGAAATAAACGAGGGAAATTGTGAGAAAATCGATACGCGAACCTCCCCGACCATCCGGCTCAATGAAGGGAAACACAAGACAAATGAACTTTGCTAATTTCGTGCCGGGAAAGAAATCTGCCGTGACGAGCTCGTCCAATTTTCCGGTGAGCTGCCGATCTTTATGCAAATATTAAATTGAATAAATTGCTGGAAAAAATATGAACGCTCCAACACTCTGTGCTCTCTTCACTGTCCCTTCTATTGCTGACAACTGACAGAATTATGTAATTTGTTCGTAGCAGTACAGAGGCTGGAATTTTTCAGAGTTAAAGCAATTGTGACAGATAGCGTTTCCAGCCGAAGGGAAAATGAGTTTGTTCGCCGTTTGTATCCGGCTTGGCGTCTCTCATTTATTAAATATTTAGAACGAGGTATCGGAAACTCAAATGAAACGGAACTTTTCATCACGCTTTAGCAGCTAATAACTTGACTGCAGATTTTTATACAAAATTAAAATCTGCAATAATTCTAAAAAAAAGTTAATTTTTTATCTTAATAATTTTACTGTATCGAAGGAAATGTAACAGTATTTGTAAATTTTTTTAATATGGTCTATTTTTTCGAATAAGGGAGAAGTTTGCGATACTGTAAATGAATACAGATCATGGAGAAGACAAATAATAATGAAAATACTGCAAATTTTAATTAAACAGAAACTTTTCTAACACTTACAATAAGTTGAGAAAAGTGTAGATATCATGAAACGAGAGTTTTTCTTTGTTCATTGACAGACTCTGCAAGTTGAAAACACTGGAAGAGTTAATTACCAAGTTTACTTCTCTCACATTTTTAGAAACCAGAAGTATATAAAAATCACGATGAGAACAGACAAGAAGAAAAAGTCGCGGGAGCGAACAAAAATCGGAAGTTAGCACAATGAAAGCTTGTTTCGAACTTACACTGTTGTAACTCGCAGTTGGGCGTGACTGCGTGAAATTCGTTTTATCAAACTGGATAACAAAAAGAGAAAATCGGATTGTTCCAAATAAAAAAGGAGAACGGATGAGATACGATAGAATACCGTATCCTGCGGTACACAATGTGAACGAGTAGAGTGATATTTATCTACCCTGTGAAAAAAACAAGAATGGTCCGATTGTTATTTACTGCATTTTCAGAGAAAGTTACGCATTCGTACATATTTATAATGCATGTCGATAACCCGCGCGAAAGCCATTGTGTTATAAAACAAAATCTGTTTTTGTGTCATGCGAAATTGCAAATAATTTTTGCAATGAATACTTTAACGTGTTACTACTCCGCGGAGTCATTGAATTTTTAATGGTAGTATTAATTAATGCAATTATTTAAAAAGAAAAAGTATACGTAAGTTACGTAAGCTATTTTTGTCGTAACGAGAAATTATTGATTCTTTCGCCGAGGTGAAACAAAATCGATTCTTTATCAATGTCTCTCTTGTATTAACAAGAACGACCAACACTATGGAACGAAGTATTAAGGCTAAGTGGTGATCGATCGTAAGCTTACTCACGCTATGTATCAACCAAGAATAAGTTGGTTTTCTTTTTCCGCATTTCAAACTTTTATTGCAGAATTTCAACAAACCTTCGGATCATACGCGTTTATACAACTTTCTCTACGTTTTCAAACGTTCGGTATATTTGTTAACACAAAATCATTTATCCGCTACGAATCTTTGTGTTTAAAATTTAATATAATTTAAAATAATGTACTCTTACATACTCTATATACTGTAATATACTTCTCGACAGAAATAATCGATTGAAACATGCGAATAAAAAATGTAAGTTTGAAATTCTCTTTAAAAACTATTCGAAATTATATTAATTTTTAAATCGAATCAATCGATTGACAATCACATTGGACAAAATTTATTTTAAAAATAAACATGCTTTATTCTTACAAGCTACAATTTGAATTGAACAATTCCTGTGATTAAATATTTAATCGTGTTTGGTGTTATCATTAACCTTTTCGTTGTCTACGCACATTTGTTGCAACGCATCGTCGAACGCTAGAATTCCTTTCAATAGATCGACAATAAGAATAGAAAGCGCTCAAAATCTCAAGACATTGGTAAAACGGCAGGAAAGTGTCCCTCAAGTGACATTATAAAATTCTCCATGATATACCTGGCAGTCCGAACGGTAACTTACTATTTACCAACTAGTTATAAAAGTTCCCTTGACGATTTCTCTCTTTAATCGGCTTATTTCTATCGGTCCGAGTATTAACAGAAGAATTCCGCTACGCGTAAGGTTGTAAATTGAACTCGATTGGTAGGAATCCGAATTGCCGAGTAAGAACAAACGCTGCACAAATTTTAATTATTTCTGGACTCGTGAATTATATTTCACTAGTTTCCACAATAGAAGGCTGAGAAGATTCTTCTGCAATTGTGCGTAAGTCTAAAAAATGATCGAGGAAACACCGTTTTCAAATTTATTCATGTTTTTAATTATTGTAATAATTATCGCGAGTTCTTACATTTTACTATGTTTTTTTATCATAAATGTGCAAATCTGCTGATAACTATAACTTTTATGATTGGAATATGGAAAAAATTCTTTGCGTCAGGCCTTGAAAATATATTTGCAAGACATATATAAACTATTACGAGCAAGAATATAAACAAAATTCTGACTCATACAACTGTCTCTTGTAATAGCGTCTTCCAGAAAGATTTCATTTTATACTACCCTTGTTAAAAATATTCAGCCAAACGAATCCAGTGTCTATCATTGTAGTTATTCGTACTTTTTAATGTCAAAATTTTGTATACTAACAATAAAGCCAAATGTGATAATAATAGTTGTTACATATAAAGAAAACAATGATATCAAAATCGAGGAAATTAGACACTGTCTTAACGGAAAATTGCATTCAACTGTTTAGCCGAAGTGTTTCAATGCTTCGTTGTTGCTGAATTTTTTTTATTATTTTCCCACAATAGACTATCTATTATTTTTAATTTAGTAAAAGTATTCATCTCTTATTAATATTATATATAATAATATTACTTTTACAGTTATAATATGTACACTGTAGTATTTTCTATTTTAGATATTCATTACCATCATTCGCAATAAAGTTTTTTTCTAATTATAAGCATCTGGCTTAAAAAATTGCAAATCCCGCGTTGAAAAGAAACACATATATTTAGTTTAATAATTGCTATTTTAATCATGAATAGTTCTAATGCCTCCAAATTTAATGCATAAGATACGTCGAAGTTACCATTTACAAACTGAAACGAAGCTGAAAAGTAGCAGATAAAATCGTCTGTTTCTATTAACTAAAGTAACACGTAAAACATGGATATTGGTGTGGCAAGAATATATCAACATTGCTTTGCAACGTCTAATATCTGGGAACTACGAGCGTGAAACTGCTCAAACGTAATTGTACGTATACATCTGACAATACAATTACTGTGAAATGTATAAAAACTCTCATTAAATTATTTACATGCATTTCGTGAAATACGTATTTTGAAGTTGAAATTATACATCATAGGAGCGAAAGAAGCTCTACACGTATCGAAAAAAAAGATATTATCTTTGTGGTAAGACTCTAATTTTACTGTTGGAAAGTATTTTCTCCGGTTGGTCGGTTTCGTATGAACAAGACCATACACGTAATCTTCTCCGTAACTCGATTTTCGGAGAAACACTCTTGTACGGCTCCAAAATCGCCCACTCTTATAATGACGTGGGTATAAACCGGTTGAGAACTCTTATTCGCGCAGACGATCCGTATTCGGGACGCAGCTGCAGACGTTTGCGCAGCCGGGCACGCGCAGATTGTGAGCACGTGATGGCCGGCTGTGGTAGGGACTGCCGCAAGCCAATCGTCGATGGCGTACTATCCCCGCTTCGGGCTGCGCGAACAAAGAGACAAAGCTACTTGGTTCGTGTCGACGGTTGATGCCACTAGAAAGTCGTTGGTAGTCGGTGGGTGCGGTTGTTCCGCGATAAAGAGTAGGGCGCGTCGGTTTGGGCATCGCGAGAAAGTTTATTCCGTCGTTCGAAAGGTGTACAGAGTGAAAACACAGCGTGGGAGAAAGAGAAGATTTCGAATCGAGGAAGAAGAGGAAAGGTTTAACCGTCGGTAGTGATCGTTTGAAGTATATCGAATATATATCTCGCAGTCTGTCGCTTCTCGCGGGTATCCCAGGGATCGGAGAAACGATTTGGAACGCGTAAACGATCGTGAAAACAGAGAATCGAGTCACTAGCTGGTGTGATCGTATCCGTCGGTCTAACAAGACCGTCACAACGAATTCAAAATCCTTCGACCGACACTTACGATTCTCGCGAGGCGAATCGCATCGAACAAACGACCTGCTGGAGCCGCATCGTCGTCGTTGTACGCGAAAGAATCATCGAGAACCGACCGGTACTCCGTTTTCGCGCTGGAGCGTCGACGAACGGATACGAAGTGCGACCGTGCGACGTGGCCGCGCCGCCATTTTGTGAAGATTCCTGAATACATCCCGCCACGAACAACAACGGCCCCTCTCGCGCCGTGACCCATCTGATCGAGGAAGAAACGGCGTTACGCTTCGATCGTCGCGCATCGTCTCTGACTCCGTTTTCACCATCGGGGAAAAGGGGCCGGCGCGGGTGGAAGAGGACTGGAAGAGGTGTGACATATACAACATTTCCACGTAGATCGATTCGACCTGGGTGACTTCGCTTAGCAACAATGAGACTGGAAATTGTGTCAGCGGCGGATTTTTTGGTGCATCTGCTGCGTCTGCAGGCGGGTCAGCTGTCCGAGCGACAGCTCGAGATGTTCAAGTCATCGTTGACAGAAGTGCTCCGCCACCGTTACAGGAACCACTGGTTTCCGGATCGTCCGAACCGCGGTTCCGGTTACCGTTGCATACGCATCAACGGTAAAATGGACCCAGTGATCGCACAGGCAGGTGCGAATGTCGGATTGCTTCCAACGGTGTTGCACAGTCTGTTCCCGAGCGAGCTGACTATGTGGATTGACCCGTCGGAAGTATCGTACAGAATCGGCGAGAACGGGTCGATCTGTGTACTCTACGAGCGCACGGAGCCAGACCCAGAGGAACAACACCAATACCAGCATCCCCATCAGCACCACCACCATCAACAACAACAACAACAGCAACAACAATTCGAAAGCTGCAAAGATTCATTGTTGTTGGAACACTCGCAGTTTAGCGAGCAAATCGCTGCGTTTGTTTCCAGTTGAAGCGTTTCACGGAACACGCATTCGTCGTCGCGACGACGCTAGACGTCTCGCTTCGTCTCTATTGGACGTGCATCACGCTCTCGGACTGATCAAAGCACACGCGTCTTTTTTTTCGTGATATATGTGATCGTGCTCCCCTCTGGTCAAAGTGGAAAAACATAACGTATTTTTCACTCCTGTACACGAACGCACGCGCGCGCGCTCTTCTCCCCTACCGTTCATCGAACGGTGTTCCCAGCCAGAAAAGGGAACGTCGACGAATACCAGCAAGAGTCGAATGTATGGGAATCTAATGAAATCGGATTTCCTTGGCCAAATTTTGATCCGAATTCTGTGATCCGACGGGTCACTCCACCGTTTGCGTACTACGACTGACTCTAGTCCAACCATCGTGCGCGAGTCATCCTCCGAGCATTTTTCGTGGATCTCTTCGCGAAAGGGAATACAGTCATGGCAGAAGATGCGTCATCGTTATTGTCAAATGATCGGGAAGCTACAACAGCAAAACAACGCGGCGCGCGTGTTCGTGTAGCAACAATGCGACCAGACCAGACCAACGGTCATCTTGCGTCCCGGCGCGTCTCGCGAGAAGATCCGGGGCTTTTCTTTTGTTCCAGCTACAAAGGGGGAAGGAGCAGCAGCGAGACCGCCATTGCAAAGTGAAAAACTGAAAACAAAATGGGCGAGCTCCGCGAGGAACTCTCTCTCAGCCCGACAAATTGATCTCAGCCTCCTCTCGCGCGCGCCTCCGTCGATCCTGAAAGGACGCCGCGCGGGACCGGGGAACAACGAACCAGTCTGACCCTCTTCTCTGTTCCGCAGAGAGAGGAAAACGCAAAAAAAACGAGCCTCTCTCCCTCGAGAAGAATTCAACATGTTTTTACTGTCGCAAATCTCTTTTCTTCCACGAAGTCTCTTTATCTACCATTCTAATCGATTACTCGGATGCCTCTCGTATTCTGATGTTCTTGGTATGTCTCTCCCTACTACGGCGATCGAAAAGAAGAAAATCGTGGACGAAGATGCCTGTAAACGCAGAGAAATTTACAAGACCAGAAGGAACGAACAAAATTCAATTGCATCGTCGCCAATAACAACATCCGGTTGAATATGCACACTCTTCTGTCGTCAACTGTGATCGTCATGGATATTTCTCCCTTAACCTCGCACTGTGAATGCAAATTACCACCGAGCCACACACAGACACCGAAACAAAACACATTACCAGTCACTCGGGAAAGAAAAACGAATACGCGTAGCTCGATTTTAGTTGCCACGTGATCGAAAATTACAGAGAAGGGAGGAGCCCCATTGATCTACCGTTAATCCATCGGTTTTCTGAAATCCTTAGGAGTCGATTCGGACCCTACCTTCTCCTCGTGGGATACGTTGCGGCCGACGGTCTGCGACCTCGCCGACGCTGCGGCGTTCTATCACCGCTGCCACGAGTACCGTGGAACACAGCGGTCCTCAAGTATTGTTTTTTTTCTGGATCATCCATCGTCCATCATCGTCTTCATTGGTCGTCAGCTGCTGAGCCGCCTGAAGCTTGACCCACACCTTTGGTATCGTTAACACAATAAGAACACACGTTTACACTGCATACGTACAAACCTTTAACAAAAGCGCGAGTTTATATGTACATATATATAGGTATTATGTACCGTAGGGAATCGTATGCACGCGCGAGACCGAACCGAAAATTCGACTCGCGTGTGTATCACGTGTCGTGTCGTCAAATTGTATATTATCTGTTTTCTCGTGCAGTGGAGAAAGAGACTGAGCGAGCGAGATGAACGAAATCTTTCCGTATGCGTGATCTGCGTGTGTGTGTCTATGGACCTGGCTGTGTGCATGAACGAGTATATTCATAGCTGTGTGTATGAGTGAGCGGACGCGCGACAGAGATGGAGAGAAAGGAGAGCGTGCGTGGATGTTAGCGAGAAAGGGGGCAAATAAACAAAAATATGAAGTAAGCAACTGTGATTTTCTTCGCATGAAGGGAGGGGCGCGTTACATCGTGCATGACTTATACAATTATCTTTTCTGGTGTTTCGGACGCGACCGAATGCGCGGGTGTGTGCATGGACGGGCACGAATGGGGATCGTGTAAACGCGAAACAAACGTTATCAAGTGACTATTTTTCGATCCATAGATTCCCACTTGGACAATAACGTTCACCGATCGGCTGTTCTTTCGTAATCGCTTGCTTCCTTCCAAGGGTTCTCGGGTACTTGGTTTTTCGTTTCGATGGTGGAACAGTTTATCGCCATTTAAGAATATTCCGAAGCGAACTGTTACTCGTTCAGTGTGTTTAACGTCGAACTGGTTCTCTCGCGAATGTATCGCCGATCCTCGTACGCGACTGGTTTTTCTGAATCGTTTTCTTTCCTCCCCGCTTTCGATAGTTTTTGTCTGTATCAATAAATAAGCACACTTTCTTTGTAATAGTAGTAAACGAAGCTTGGTCCATCTCTAAAAACGAATTTTTTTACCGATAGGACAGCAGGTTGAGCTATATCTCTCCTTAGATGCAGCCGCTTCTGGAGGTGTAGGGGACAGGTTTTGTCATTGTAGTTACCGGTGCAATAACCCCTATAGAAATCAACTGCGTTCAGTTACTAAAGTCAATTCTTTTTATGTGATTTCTAAGAAATCGCAGGGTGTTATCGCTTTCACGCTTCCCTCCGAGTAGTAGTTTCGCTAATTGTGAGATCTCCTTTGCAATCGAACTGTTAAAGTCGTCAAATTTTATGGTTCCAAGTTCTAATTACGACAAGAAACATCCGTTGTAACAGTTCCAAACTAGTATCGTAAAAATACCGAAACGAAATTATCGCAAGTTTGGATTAAATCTTATAAACCAGTCGAATATTATTCTTCTTTATAACCATCGAGCAACTGTATTTCGTTAGGAATGTTGATTTTTGACCTTTTGTCTCTTGACCGTCTCGGGGCTATTTTATTTCGTTATCAATTTTTATAAAAAGTTCTTCTCGTTGTGAACGCTAGAGAAGCGTAAAGACTCCGAAATTTTCGTAAAAATTCGTAACCATTGAATGCGACCTCGCGGTAAGAAAGAAAACGTTGAAAAGACTGCTTTATGGTTCTTTATGGGAATAATAATCGAACAGTTAGAGAGAAACGTTTTGGTATGATTCGGTGTTCGGGTTTCATTTACAGCCGTACCGCAAATGTTAGAATAGTTACAATTCTCGATGTTTACGATGATCAAAGTGTGTAGACTACCGTGGTGTGTGCAAATAGATCTGCTGGAGATAGGAAAAAAAATCCGTCACCTGAAAATCTGTCGTTTCAAGAGACAATTCACGCGTAATCGTTCGATCGTTTCGTTCTAGTTCCTCTCTCTCTCCGGCGACGCGTCCGGTTTACAAGCATTTTGGTGAATATTCGGAAAGGTAACAAAACGGATCCAGCGCGAAATTTGATTCAAGAACGTCGACCGTTGTACGTGCCACTTTGCGACGAATCCGAAAGCGTACATGAAAATTCAAAATTCTCGAATCGGAACGCTAAAATTATTCGACGGAATGCTTTTACGTTTCTTCGATTGCGTAGCCTTCGGATTGGTTGATGACTTAATCGTGAAAAAATGCTGCGCGATCGTGTGGAATGGGGGACAGAAGGGAGGCAGAATGAAAGCGAGCGAGAAAGAGAGAGAGAAGTATGTTTGTGAATGAGAGAGCGAAACAGAGGATGCCGGGAATTTTGTGGCATTCAGTGATCGGATCAGAAAGCCCTGTATGTAGCAATTATAGAAACCGTGTCTGTGATTATATTAAGAATAGAGAGACAATATAAGCAATCTCTGTGTGAACGACCTAATTAGGAGCGCGTGTATCCATGGTTCTACGGCACGCGTACACGCGGCCGTTTCGCACCGATATGTAAAAGTAAATGTTTATAAATATGTTTATATCCGTTAGTATGCGTGGCAATTTTAAACGAATCATTCTCTTTTAATCAACTCACTTTAGCGATCAACCTATTCGCGGATTGTGCATTACGTATATTTGTGTATAAATATATATTTTTAGCTTTATATCCCATATCTTTTTTCCGTTTCGATTTTCCTCACAGAGGAGTAGAAACACGGGGTTCGATCGTTATGTGATTCCTTTATATATGTATTTCACCGTATTCTTTGCCTTTTCATCTTGTAGTATTTAACGATCACCAATGCGTTTGGTTTATTCGATCGACTCGCAATGTTTGCCATCGTAGATGGACACATGTTCGATTAAAATTGCTAAGCATGCATACCTTGCGAAATTACTATAGAGCGCGCGCAAAGGGACGTGGGAACGACGACAACTAAAGAAAAAAAAACAACAAAAACGAGAAAAGAGAAGATACACCCAGATTCGCTCTTTCAAAAGAAAAAAGAAACCGATACAATTCTCTCTGTGTGATGCGACGCGTCGTGTCGCTGTCAAAACGAGACGTGATGGTGAAAGTGTGAGAAGTCGAACGGCGACGCGTAGAAAATCTCGCACATCGTTTTTCATAGTCTGTAGATGATATGTGTATAATAATAGCTTGTACCGAAGCTGCAGCAGATAATGTTCCTTTTTTCCTGATTTGATTTCGAGCCATCGGAAGATGATAGTCGAGACGATAATGCAGCGGCGCAGACTCGTTCGATAGAACCGTTTGATTCGCGTGAAAGAGAGACAGACAGACAAGAGTTCACACATCCACAAGAGATACACACACGTACATACAAATCGACAACGCAAACGAACAAAAAAAAATAAAATAAGAGATCAGCTGTGAAACGTAAGGGAACACGCGTGACGAGTGATAGAGAGAGAAAGAGAGCGAGCGAGAAATTTAGCGAGAGAAAGACACAGAAAGAAAGCAACAAAGCCACTTGTAAAACCAATTGTGAGAATCAGAACGAGAGAGTTTATTTCACGAGCGAATTGTAATTACTATATATACATATATATACTTATATATTATATATACATACTTATATATATATATATACATCTTGTAACTATACATACAGTCCTTCAGGAAGAATTTGTACAAACCCGCTGGAATAAGGCACCAGCAAGTCTGTGATTTTAGCTTGGTTATATTCAGTATTTTTTTAAATAAAACGAGACAAAATCAAGATAAACGATAAAAAAAAGAAGCAAGATTCGAACTGCGAAAGATATGTGCGAGCAAGAGAAAGTTCTGCGTGCGAGAAAAGCATAGTCTGCCTACGCGAACTGTGTTTGTGTGCATGCGAGGGACGGGTGAGAGGAGAGAGTATGCGTGCGCGAGAAAGGGGAGGGAGCATTTCAGAGAAAGAAACGTTGCAAAATGCAGACGGCAGATCTTCCTTTACATGTAGTTTTAGAGATTTAATCGAACTTGAAAAATCACTCGGAATTTTCGACTGTCAGATGTTTCGAGTGTCGATGAATAATCGTGTTCAAATTTATAAATACGATATCAATGAAATTCGAGGTATCAAACCTTCATGATTGTACATATGTCGCGCCGGTGGAACCGACGTATATATTTTCATTTCTTGTGGACAAGATGTCCATACACTCGTCACGTATAATTGTCTTCTTTTTCGTTTGCCATTGTGGAAGGGCACGGCGTTTTAGGAAAACACAAAGTTGCTACGTCTGTAATTTACTGTTAGCTAAATAGAACACGCAATATTAATTTTCGTTTAGTTTTTGCATGGCATCAACGTGGAGCCACCGAAGTCATAGTGTTAACATGATTTTATGAATTATTCGCGAGTTCAATGAGTATAAAATTATTAACCGATAATTTATGAAATTCACTGAAATTACAAGCGTCTTCCGTCCACATTTTCCGTTTACGTTCCTTCCTCTTTCTCGGGGAGATATGAGAGAGAGAGAGAAAGAAAGAAAGAAAGAGTATGCGTGACAGACTAAAGCAGACGGTAGTCAATATCACGAATCGAAGTGGACAGCGGACAGCGGAGTTGCGACGACCCGTAAATAAATTCTATTCATCTCGTAAAAATATCAAAACCTTTCGATACATTTGCAGAAATTATGCATAAACAACCTGTACCAAATGTTTTCTCGGCAATTTTCGGGTATGTCGCACCTTCGGCTCCTCCGCTGCACACAAACAGTGCAAAACTGTAGTATATGCCGCGTGTCTTTCTTTTCTGTGGGGTTGACGAATTTGTTGGGACACCAGGAAGGAGAATGCAAGAGAGAGAGAGTGAGAGAGAGAAAGGAAAGAAGGATATTGAGGAACCGTGAGATTGCGAGAATGAACGGAAGAGAAAGATTGAACGAACGAGTGAGAGTGAGGCAGAGGGGGACAAAGAGGCTGAGGGTGAGAAAAGAGCCGAGAGAAATAGGGGATCGACACAGTAAGAGAGCGTGAGGCCCGGCAGGGGTGCTCAACTCGGTTGAAGTGGGCCGTGGGTTCCATCGTGGTAATATTAATTGTGATGCCGAATTATTGTACTGATTAGGGAGAGTTCATAGCGATTTTAATACGCATCCACGTTACGAGAGACGAACAAGAGTCGATAAAAAGCGAATTCTCAATGAAACAAAAAAGACTCCGACCCAAGGTCATCGAGATCCGAATTCGGCGGCCCTGTTGGCCAGTGCACAAGAAGAAATACAATACACGTGTACACACGCAAAGAGACATCACACACACATACACACAGTTTTACATGTTGCGCGTAAATTGCGAGCGAGTTAACGATCGATCCGGACAAATCCGTATGAAGAAAAAATTGCTTTGTCAATAGTCATTAACGGAAACAAACGAACACACAAACAAATATACACAGATACACACCGTACACGCATGCGTGGAAAACGAAAATGCACTTACACATGTTACACATACACACCTTTGACGAGATACACGGAACAGACACGAGGAACACGTTACGTACACTCTCGAATCTGTAGACTAGTAGGTTTACTATTAATTATTACGGATTATAATTATTATATCTATTATTACATCAATGTATAATTATATTTAGTTTTTAGGTTATTATGTCTATCATTTCCCGCTTGTACATACGCCGTGAGCTCGAAAAAATTAAATCTTTATCAAAAGAAATCTATAATTTTTTCGACTGTTTTTGTACAGAGATAATAAAAACAAAAAGGCCTCGTGCTTATGAAATTTCATGAATATAAAATTCTGTTGTTCACTGTTTTAATTTTATCGACCACCACCGCTACCTGCACCCGATTCTCCATTCCAATGATCCACGAGTTAACAGTTATGTGCTCCGACTTTTGGATATCGTGGGCTGCGATCTATATATACGATTGCAATTTAATTTTTCATCTACACCTACCTCGTGCGGCGAATATCCTTCGTTACATTAGCGTCACGTTTTCCATTTAAATATCAAAGGTTAATTTTACGGAAACGAATTTTATTAATAATTCAATTCATCGATTTCAAAAGTGGGCTGCTCGAATATCTGACGTAATTGGAAAACTCCTGTAGCATCGAAACAAGAACATTTACAATGGTTTTAATAATACTTTTATTTTTGATATCGATTGCAATAGTTCAAAACATTATTTGCTCCCTTTCTGGAGATTATATTTCGCCTATAGCAATGAGTAAAGTATCATTCAATTGTTTAATAGAAATCAGCGCTAACTTAGTAGTATACCATATTGAATTCTTATCACAAATTTGAATTATAAATTTTGAGTAGATTTAGTTGAAAATTTCGAATTACAATACATTTTGATTACAAATTTAAATATATTTGTAATAGAAGTTGTTCTAAGATTGAGAAAAAAAGAAATATTCAAGATTTTGATCACTCGTATCAATGTATGCGATAAAGTTCTTTTTATCGAAAAATACAACGTTATAGAATTATAATTTTGCGTACTTGGTATTAGTTTTGAAAGATTTAACATTTGCTGTACACTGGTATTACCGTAATTTGTTGTATGCAAACATTTCCTTGCAATATAATTGATTTTTGAATATCTCATAGGCATTATTTGCGAAGCAATCAGTGTACCATTTATGCAGACCAGTTTTTTTCCAAGGGAACGGTAATTTGACCGGTATTACAAATGTTATTTAACAAAGTGCAGAAGTTTAAAGTATAATTGGATGACGTTACGATATAGATAAGTGATAACTAGTTGAAACTGGAGTTGACAGCAGTAAAATCACTGCGCGTCAATCGATTCGAGGTCAATCTATGACCTCTATGGTTGCTGTAAAAGGTTAGCTACGCTTGAGACAAATAGAGATTAAATCTTTCTTATAAGTCTAGATTTTTTTTATATTGCTTTTTTTTTAAATTTACATTAAGAAGACATGTATACCTCTTTATACTTAGTATAACCATTACTATTATCAACATATGATCCTTATTAAATACATTCTTATGAATACTATAATTCAAATGAAAAAACAAAGTGCATTTCAAAAGAAATGTCATTAGTCTATTTACGATTATTCAAGTTGATTGTCTCTCATTATTGAGTGTCTCGTTTATCAGGAATTTCAGATGTCTTGCTTATCAACAGGACACATCTGTTTAAAACGGGTTCGTCAAGGGCAGCTTGCTGAATATAAACTTATTTGCTGTGAAGGAAAAATATCAGATTTGACTTACGTCGTTATTCAATACAACATGGCGGTGTTTTGAAATGCGAGTTACATTGAGTTTTTAGATTATCTATACCTAAAAATGGGTCACGTCCAGAACAATGTTGAAACTAAACTATTGGTTAAATGGGCAGAAGAGTCCACGAATATAGCATACTCTAAATAAAATATTGAAAAATATTTTCTTTTTTAATCCAATTATCGTATTCAAAATTAATCAGGTATTAATCTTCGTCATAAAAGAAAGAAAGAAAAAGATTGCAAAAATTATTAAACGATCTTTGAAAAATAAAAATACAAAGAATAGAAACTCCATTAAAATATTGAAATCTACTATGAATATTAATTAAATGAATTCGTTAACATCTAGCACGTCAATACGACGTGAAATAAGTAAATAAATAAAAAAGTGCTCAAGCAAGATATGCGCATACGCTGACTGAAGAGAATACTCATAGCTGTTAACTTTTTCTATAGTATAAGTAGTTAAAGTATGCGTACGTTAGATCATTCTACATATAATAATACAACCTTGGACGAACGTGTCGTCTTGTACAAGTCATTTTCAAGTTATTATCACGTATATAATGAAACTAGTTAACCATGTACTATATAGTGAGTCACTCAATATGATGACTTAATATTATTCGCAAATTATTCACAGTATGGATAATGTGCCAAATAACAATTACATTGTTCAATCTTGTTACTCCCACAGTGAGGTCGAATAAAATAAATCAAAATTCTCCAGATTAATCGGAAATCAGCGTGAGACAGTTAACAGAATTATTTCAATATTTTCAATTAAACGAATTTTCTAGAATTTCTCAGCTATTGATTAACGACTTTAAAATGACTATTAGAACACTGTTACTGCGATTGATATGGTCTCGGCAACCTTAGAATTTCCAAAGGACGAGGGATCGGACAATCAACAAGTCCTAGTATGATAAATTAAACCAGTTTCTAACTTGCAAAGAATTTTCAAAAATTTTCAAAAATTGATTTATTGCGGTTTACGTATTGGAATTAGACTTCTGATCTTTTTGCAAACTAAAAATAGAAGATAAATTGATTTACTTTTCTTTCTTTAACCTTTTGACTACTGTTGGCGCCTATTGGCGTCCGGAAGAATGTTGGCTTCCCGGTATTGTAGACGCCAATAGCCGTCATGATCGAATCTCGACCCCGTTTATTATCAAATCTGATTAATTATATATTGTGTAATATTTATGTTATATATTGTAAAAAAAGCTTGAAATTATTGTTCACTTCAAGTAATATTGGTTTAATGTAACAGAATTCAATATTTTGAATATTTTAATATACTTCCTCAGAAATGCACGTCCAACGAAAAACTACGGCCGTGCCGAAGTCTGCCGTAGCCAAAGGGTTAATAGAATAGAATACCGTTTCTTTCGTATGAACTAAATTGTAGAATTGCCTAATCAATCGAATTCTATTTTGAATGAAATCATCTGATTTGAACAAAAAGTGTCATTAAATGAATGAAAAATCAAATAGTCTTCTGAGTATGCGAACCAACTAGTATCTCGAATGGTTATCACAAATGTAGTTTCAATTCCATTTGTTTAAATTAAAGATAATACATTGATATTACTTATAAATTTGTTTTAATCTTTCTACCAGTTTAAATTTTGCCCGCTTGCTTTTGTCACAAATGCATAAAATATAAAGTCTAATTATTTTTTTTAATAATTTAAATCTAATATAACCTTGCACGGAGTGATACGTCAGTCGAACGAATTCACAAGAATTGGTAAACGTATTTCTATTCGCTGCTGTTAGAAAACTTTCCAAGGTACGTACACTTCATGTATTTTTCATATGTACGCGTATCTATTAATTGATCATATTTATTTGTTCCGTCTTTTATTATCAGTATTCATGCCTGAGGTATTCGTACTATATACATATATGTATATGTATTTTGAAACAGAATACAATATGATTAACACGTTCAAAATCGGTGCATTTTTTCAAAGTCCGTACGGTCGGAGGGCTCGATATTATCAGTTGTGTATTCGTCTGGCGGCGCGTGTTTGTTTTGCTATTTTTTCTATTGGCAGTGGCTTGAGTCTGAAATCAGACATTATTGCGTGACATTGTTATAAAGTACTTATAAAACTTTATTTACGAATTGTGAAATATATGTACAAATAAAATGCAATGCTGTGTACCGCCGGTGGTACACGCCGGGTTGAACGTATTAATATTATAAAATCCTAAATATGGAATTGCTGATAGCTGTCTTTTACATAATTTAATTTGTAATATGTAAAATGAAAACATAACCGACGAATTTAATGATTAAACGGAGAAATGCTTAGAATTTTTATTTAATTGTGTATTAAGCCCTAAAATGTTGCAATGAATGAAAAGAAAATAATTTGTATTTGTCTTTTTTTGAAAGTTATTGTACCTATATCACTAGTGTTTCATATTTGAAAATTAATTTCATATGTGGTGCAAAAATTTCTTCAATATCTTTATTTTCTAGATTCAGTTCGATTAATTAAATTACTTTCATATTATTGGATTTTTTTTAGTTAACATTCGACATCCAACGTGGTAAATAAAATTTTCCGGAACATTCTATTAACGTATGTATTAATACAATATATGTTATATGTCATTATGTTTATATGTTAAAAATAACGATAATTTAGTTCCTAACAATTAATTAAAATTCTTGCATATTTTAATAAGACATAAGAAAATTAACGTGTCTAGGATGTTTATCGTCAAAAACATGTTAAAACAAAATGACAAATCAAATTACAAATGATCCTAAGCATTCCCTACGTTGACATAGATTGTACAGACCAAAACTTTTGAATCCTAAAAGTGCCATAATTATGAACAATTCCGTTATGTTCCCTGTGTTGGATCATCCGAGTTCAAAGGGTTAATCAAGATCCTGCAGACACGGAGTACTCTCCTAGATTCGTGCACCAAGAAAGTTGAAGAAGGTCGCCGTTCCACTCGATCGCGAAGTAGCGAGCGGGAAATCTACTTTCCAGAAAACAATAAGGCCTCGTGGATCTTTTTGCTTTCCCAGACCAGACCACTCATATTAACCGGGTTCGTACAGGAACGGCTAGTTTTTGCTGGTCGTTGCGAGAGCGTGCGAACTTGAACACGGCAGTATCCGTTATCAGAAACTCGCCCGCGAAAGATCGGCGATGGATCCCGCGGTGACAGGTAAATCGAGAATCGCTGGAAAATTAACGGGCATTACTCGGCAGACCAGCTAAATCGTTGATTGCCGATAACCGTGCGGCTAAACTGGTTCCGCGGGAACGATACATTTTGCCGTGACCGATGGCGGCCAGGAGAAAGGGTATCAGGAACTCGCTACTACCATGAGAACCCGACACGCCATGTTCCACGAAGTCGAAGCCAGTCGAGCTTTCAAGTTGAAGACCAGCCTCGATTCCCCTGGAAAGGAGACTGCGTCTGTCGATCGGCGCTCGGATATTAAAACGTATCTAGGCGAAAAGAACGTGTTCCTGCCGTCGTCTTGCTAACCGGTCTTTCCGTTTCTGTTATCAGTCACAAAAATCCATTCAAGAGTCTCGTTTAATGGTGTCATGGTACCGATGCGATGCGCGCGGCGCGTCATCATTTTCTTGAAGAACCCGCGATCGGTCTTCGACTTTCTTGCCCCGTCGAGACCTGGGCGAGAAGTAATTTTCTTTTTGAGTAGACACGTTAACACGATGGATGCCGTGGAGGTCACCGATAACCGACGAAGCTAAATGTAGAAACGCATGATTCGAGTCAATGCTCGCCGATAATTTTTATGGACAACGAGAAAGAAATTTTGTTCGCATACAAGTGTCAATTACGATTAAGAATATTTGAATCAAAATGATAATTTTCACAAAACTACTTTTTTCATAATAGTTAGTTATGTTCTCTGACAACAATTATCGAATAATATTTATTTATAGCAATGCTTATTATAATTTATATGATAATACGTAACAGACTGGGATAATTCTTTGTGTGAGTCCATGTGTTAACCGTTGTCTAAGTTCATCTATTAATTGTGAAAAATGTTGATCACAATCTTTTAAAATGCTATATAAAAGAAAACTTCATAATAACACAGTAATAAAAATTCTCGTTAAGTTGTCATTTCCAACAAGAAAGTCGCGTTAATTTGCTTTCCATAGTTTTAATTGCATTATACGGAAACTGACTTTGATGTAGAAATCTCTCGTTTTCATATTAATATACTCCAACGCTTTCTTTTACTGCCTTGTTAACTCGGTCTTTGTTGCGTTTAATTTCATTTTTATGCAATTTGCACAAGGTTCAAAGAATTGTTAGCCAAAGCGATGAATAATTTGTTGTAGAATCATTGCTTTGTACAGCGATGGTGTATAATTCTGTCACGGTTAAGTAATAAGTACTCGTTTAGAATTGTAGTTGAAAGGACACCGTTTATCTGTAAGGTTAAAGAAAAGTGGACGTTGCGAAAAAATTACGCGACAAAATTTATCAAATTGATGCCCATAGAAATGATTGTTACTCGTTCATGCAGTAAACAGTACACGAAAAATATTTCACCTTTTTCATAAAGAAAATCCAAAATTTTTTTTCTCTAAACGAGCATTAATTTTTATATTTACGTTTCATACCGATTTTTAGTCGACCATATTAATAATTTTTAGTTGACCATATTAAATGTTATCGTAAAACAAAGCTAAAAGGAAATAAACCAAATACACAAAAAATCTTGAAGATGAAAAACAGTTTTAATTCTGCTTTTACTAAGTTAGAAGAAAATCTTCCAAGTGGAAGTGTTAATTAGCTCATTAGCATATACATCACCTTTTGCATCTCATATAGCTAAGAACTACAGTAATTATTAAGTCTACAGCTATAAATTAAATCGACATTCATGTTTACAAAATGTTCTATTTTCTCAAATCGTCTGCGCATAAACCTGCAAATTTCCAGAACGATGTGTGCAATCATTTCTTGCTTAATCGCCAAAGGTTATTGTTTCTCTTCTTGACGAGCATATCAATCTATGCATCACGAAGAATGAAAGTCATCAACCTAGACTTTTCAGATTTGTATTTCATTGTTCGAAACACTGAACCGTATTGGTTCTAATAATTTCTGATACCAACCGTCTATAAACATTAAAAAGTTGCTTCAATTTGTTTATGGCCTATAAACCCCAGTACACCAGAATATCAGTAATCATTGATTATTGATATTGAGTCGATATTTCTCAGATAGTCAATGGTATACCGATAATGTCATAAAGATATTCCTAAGATAAATAGAGAGGCCGATCGTATAGTTTTATCACGATGCATGCTTTATGTGTGGTAAATTGTAAATGAATCAACCCACGCTGTTTTATGAAAGCAGGAGGAAAGGAATAAATTAGTCTGCTTCCTGGCCACACGAGGACCAGAATGTTTATTTTTATACCCCTAGGTATGAGATGTTCTTAAATTTTGAAGTAGTAAATTTTTATTGTGGACAAAAATGAATTCGCTTACAACAGCAGTGTATTGTGGCCAAAGTTGGTCACGAACATCAGAAATCCAGGCAAGCGTTACGCTTCTGGTTGGACAGAGTCAACGGAATGGCAGCGATTGAACTCGAACGGTGCGAACAACTGCGGGAGATCTGAATCGGCGTCGGTCGGTCTGCTTCTTCTTTTTTTCGTCTACAATACGAAATTAATTCACGAGGAAAGGGGTTAAATCCCATCAGCAAGAAAAGCGGGCACGGTTCAACAACCCGTTCCGAAACGTTCGTAAGGTTTCACGGTTCGGTCCGCAACGATGTGGGACAAATACGAGTCGGTATCGCGAGGAAGAGAGGTCTTTCGCGTGTGAAATGATGGCGAATTATTGTGGCGAAGAGGAAGAGGAGCCACAAAGAATGAAAGGGTAAAGAAGAGTGGGAGGAGAAGGAGGAGGAGTTGTCGGTGGGCTGGTGATGGTGGTGCGGCGGCGCAGTGCACAGTGTGTCGCGTATATGGGCGTTCGGTACAAAACCAATTAATTTTCGATCTAGGTACCCTAATACCTTTTTTTAAAGAATACAAAGATACATCATTAAAAAATATGATTTGTTTAGAAGAATTAAAATGATTTTAATTCATTATAAAATATAATTTTTTTGGCAATTCTCGTTATTGTACTTTATTGTATTGAGTATCGAGTAAATTCTGTTCGAAACATTATTTTATTGGAAAAGTATTATGTGAAAAAGTATTATAAGGTGTATATGTGGACTACACCACTATGTGTAACGATATGTTACGCATTTGAAATCGAAGTAAGCTACGTTCTTTTGTTAACATTTTGATATGAATAAACGTGGAAGCTAAGCGTGAATTAAACATTTTGATTTTGTGAATTAAACATTTCAGGTATTCGAGTTTTATACATTATACGACATACTGTGCGGTGGCGGTAGTGGAAAAGGTGGCGCAGGGGAAAGAGGAGGTTGGAGAAGGTTGGAGGAGGAGACGACCGATGGTTGTCGTAGGGGTCAGCGTCGGTTGTTGCCCTGGCCCCTTAACGTTGCTTTGCCCGTTCGGTTACTGTCTCTCTCCCACCCCTCTGGCCCTCTCCTTCTATAACGCCATAGAATCGCGATTCTGTTCAACATTAACACACCACTACGATCGTTTCTGTTCCTTTCTCTTCGATGCATATCCATCCCCCCGTAACATCCTTGCAGCTCTTTGATCTGTATTCTCTCTGTTTCTCCCCGCAGCGTCGTCGTCGTCGTAACAATCGGAAAAACTTCCCCGTCTTCGGAGTCGAGCGCTAAGGCAATTGCGAATCATTTCGATGACTGTTTTTGTTCGTAACAGGAAGAGGAAACGAAGTCCGTAATGCCCCGCTGATGGGATTCACAGGTTACACTTGTTCGGGGCGATAAATCAACATGGAGTGTAGCAGATACGATTCGCTGGGGGCTGTTTCGATGGCGAAACCAACGAAAAATGATAAAGTGGGGTTTAAATGTGATTGTAAAAACTGATTCAGCTGTGACATGCACAAACCAACAATCTGTTATTAACGCTTCGATGTCCGCACCAAAAATTTTATACGAGAAAAGGAAAATCTCGAAGCAAATTTGTATGGCATTGCATTTTAAACATTCGTGAGAATTATAATGAAATTAAGATATTATTATGTCGATTAGCACAAAAGTTCAGTCATCAAACGACTTAATTTAAAACAGGGAGATTTCCCTATTCGGTTGACCAAGTGTTAATATAATATAAAACAGATTATGTTATCATATTATCTACTGCCGATAATTTCATAAATTTTAGTCTATAATTTACAGTTAAGAGCTTCTTAATGGATCGCTCGATGGGAGTAGTAATTTCAGTCATGTATCAACAAATCATATGAGTAATATAAATCGATTTATATTACGATATGAATATGAGTTTGGAATTATCTTATAATTAAAGTTGTTCTCTTATATGAAACAATATAATGAAAAACAGATTTTTTCTTGTTCATAGCTGTAGCACCAACAGCAAATGTACAGTCTGTTAAAACATCGTAACGATATTTAATAAACGAGATTCTTGTGATTCGAAACATAGTCAAATATGAAACATTTAATTAGTAAAAGTAAAGTAAATGAAAGGTAAGGAAACGGTAAGCAAACGATATTCGCTAATTTTAAAAGTAACTCGAATGTCGGATATTCAAGATATTGTTGTCCACTGCTCATGAAAACGAAATACGAATTCGATAATCACTGAATTATTAAAAGAAACGTTTCTAAAATTATGGACATTATTAATGTGTTGTGCATGTATATGGTATTATATAGGATACCATTTTTTGAAAGCATAAAAATACGTAAAACGTAATTTGTTAACATAGGAAAACTTATTAACAAAGAATAATGTTCAAAGATTTATAAATTGATTCGATTAACACGTTGACGCCGGCTTGACCCACAGGTCGGTCATACGTGTCAGACCCGTGAGGTGGCGTACATTTGCTTATTTTGCTTGCATTTCACAAAATAGATACTACAACATAGGTTTATGTTATTTTACCTGAACATTATAAACAGATATTCAATAGTAAAAACATAGAAATTCAATATTATAAACTTAAAATAATTATTTAATATTTGTAAATTTCGTGCGCCGACTCACAGAGAAAATCGTGAATATCGATTCCGGCATCAACGTGTTAAAGATGAAACGTTGGAAACAGAAAGGAAGCGAAGTACATAACTGTGCGGCCCGCACAGTGCGGGTTCGTGCAGGTTCTGACTGGTTCGAACTTAACATCGCAGCGCGCGCGCGCTGCTTACTATTCTCCTTGGCAACGAATACATCTTCTTGTATGCACTAAGGTTTCAAAGCAGCGATAGCTGTATAAGGATGTTTCCTCTTGCGGTGAAGATTAGATGAGATTGCTCCCGGCTGAAGTATGTTGATTTAATCTAAGCAAATTGAATTTAACTATTTAATTAGTTAAATTCTAGCATGATATAATAATTCAAATTTATTTCACTGTGTAAACCTAAGTGTCTCAATAATGTGTCTCAACGAAATTCTCAGTTCAAATTTGGAATATTTCCGGTTAGAAAATAATTATCGATAATTAATCAACCTAAGCCACGGTAAACTAGTACGTGTGCATTATGCAAAACTATAAGTGAGAAAATATTCAATTTCAAATTGTATTGCAAGAAAATTGTTTTCACTCTTCCGTTCACACGATTGTACACAATTAAATACAAGCATTTTGTTCATTCGCTAGTGACCTGTCCTTGGATTACCGAAAAAAATTCAGGTCATTTAGCCCAGTTTTATAAAAGTTATTGCGTATTAAAAGATGGGCGAATACTTACGCGAGCAACCGTATGTACTGGAAGAAATAATTTCTGAACGTTTGACCTTTCCAAGTTTTACTGCTCGGCGGAGTCTCCGAGAAACTAATCGTTTCTAAAAAAAAATGTTATTCTCTTGCCAGTAAACAACAGAACGGCGCGCAAATGAGGACAAGGTAAAACGGAAGGAGAAAAAATTGCGCGTATGAAAATGTCAGCGGCTGAGAACGATAGCGCGGAGATATGGCGAAGCGGATGTGGGAACGAAGGGGTGCAGTCGATTGCTGCAAATAAATGTCGAGACAAAATTAAAAGCCAAAAATCTTTTTCATAACAGGATTGTTGCTCCTGTAATTATTTTCGAATGGTTTAATGTAAATACGAAACACTACACAAGTCAGAGTATAAATATTTTTGTTAGATCTTACGTCAACATGTCTGGAGATCTCTTTCATTTTAAATATGGTAACTAAAAGTTCTATCATATGTGAAATAAGAAAGTGAGTTTTTCTTTTATGAAATGTGTTAATAGTTATTTATTACTCTTGTTAGTTTCCAAAATTTAAAAAAAATAAAAATAGCAGAAAGTTAAACGAAAAAAGCATCTTTTTTGAAAATACAATGCAATTTTTTCTCTCTGTCTATAAAATGAGAAACTCGGATTAGAAAACACCTTCGCCAACAGATGCAAGATTACACCAGGCCCGCTTTGTGAAAAGTTGTGAAGTTAGTTGAATGTGACGAAAATTTTCAGAGCAGTCTTGGGATGGACGAAATAATTTAAATATCTGCTTAACCTCTCCAGGGATACTGCCACGTATGTGTACGTTTAGGTTTCTTAAAATTGTGATTATTTTAAGTGTAAAGCAAATGAGAATCAGTTGAAAACCTATTTACTACAGAATCCCCCAGGAATGCTAATAAAACCTCATCGAATGAAATGAAATGGATGATAAATAAAAAAGAAACAATTAAATGGATTGTTCCCTACTATAAAAATTCACACTTGAAAAGGTTAAAGTGTTCATCCATTCATTGAATTCTTACGTTACCTTATGCAGTCTAGGCCACTATGTAACAAAAATTGATTTACTAAAGCGTTCGTACGATTACGCATTCTTAACAACGTAATTCAGTCCTATACAGTTAACCGGTGCTCTAATCGGATCGGAAATTATCTCAGTCAGCCGTTGCGATTGTCGCACGAAATCGTGACGCGATTGAAGGGTTAACACGTTCGAAGCGGATTACGTAAAGCTACGCGTTTTCAACTGACGCTGATTATCGACTGGCGTTAATTCGTGTTATTATATAAAATAGCGGTATTTGTTTACATAAAAATGAAGTTGACCTTGCGAAGTAGAGTTGGACTGATATAATATCGACTATTATGAAAAGTTTTCGTTCGTTATTTTTCTAACACAGCAAAATTTTAATTAGGGGCGCGCGTCCCTTCTTTATTTTTTTCAGATACCGTCTCTTGCAAAAAATCAATTAGAAAAATTAACTTCGAGTACAAATTTATTTCGCGTAGACTTTTGAAACGTCAATATGTATCATGCAATTTTTACAACTTGCTGTTTCTTTTTTTTTCAATTTAGAAATCGATACGAATTTTCAAACAATAGTAAACTTTACTGCGATTTACCAACAATTCAGACTTTAAATTTCATGCATACAGGAGTCAAAATAATAACACTTCTTCTTGGTTCACTTTAAAAATCCAGAACCATTTCGACGATTTGGGTATCCTGCGAACGTTACAGAAGGCCACCCAAATTGGTTCGATCGATCGCGTCACAGGGTCTACTTATTTTTAATAATTGCGAATTAGTCGACACGGTGCGTCAGAATTTCGCAAATGGGAATTGCGGCTTAGCAATAGTGGGACACGGTCGGTGCACCGTCTTGTTAGTTGGAAACTAGGCTCGCTTCAAGCCAGCATGCGTCTTTTGTTTCGACGACAACGTTGCGAAGCCGCTTCTTGACAGTGTCCTGCTACTCTATATCCGAGGAGACAATGACTCTTAAAGAAAGAAGAAAAACAGCGAAAATACTGCAACGAAGTGTCCGAAGCTGTGAGCGATTCAGCGCCTAGCGATGAATGTCTTTTGAAACGGGGGGACCAATTATCCTACGGTTGGCTGGCTCCCTCGCCGGAATCGCTCGACGTGGGACAGTGAACGGGATATTACTCGTCGAGAATGAGAGAAACAGAGCCATAGAAAGAGAGAAAGAGAGAGAGAGAGGGAGAGGGAGAGAGAGAATCTCGTATAACCTGTGCTGTGCTGGCAACGAGCAATCGAAACCGACGGCGAGGCAGTCCTGCGTCTCATCCGCTGATAAAAATAAAATGTTATCTGCTTTAATTGCGTCCTTAGGACACCTGTTAAGGAGTGTTTCTACGTAGCTTGGAACATTGAGAGCAAAACTGCAAATCTAGATGGAAATTAGTGGGCATTATTCGTGTCGTTTCCAAGAAATATTTAACTAAGATAATCATCCGAATATTATCCAATATTTTATTCAAGTAACGGTTGCATTCATTATTCATGATAAATTGTTGTATCTACAATATGTTAGTCAGTCTTCCCTCTTTCAATAATTGTAACAAGTTGACTGCGGATTTCGTGTAATTCAAATTCTCGTAATGTTTTCACAGTATTGTATTTGACTTATTTAATTTCGTCATAAATGTATGAAATCCACACTAATTATTTATGAAAATATTCTACATTGAACATTTATGATTTTGTCGACGCTGCATTCATTTTATTAGCTTTGATAGAAAAGCTGATCAAGCGGTAGGTGCTTAGATCTCTGTACCGATGGTTTAAATCTCGGAAGATTAATATTGCCTTTATTTGCTTCGGCTGCCATCTTTGAAATCGCACAGCATTGGTGGATGCTATTAATCATTCTGTTGCAATTACTACTCCCACGTAATATTGTAATTATTATATGAATATAGACGTACTATATGTCTAGTGTAAACGGCAGGGAATTATTATACATGATGAAGCTATGTTTACTATTAAATAAGCTATATGTGTTTGTTGTTTGTTTCACAATAAAATTTCAGATTCCGAGCAATAGATTTATGTTGAATTATATCTTTGTTGCAATAATACAAGAAAATAAATTTATGGAAGAACTTAGTTTACAAAAGAGTGAATTTAAAACAAAAGAGTAAATGGCGAAAGTGCTTTCTGTGTCTGCCATTGTTACACTGCAGGTTTTATGCATTTATGGCAACATTGTAAGTAGCTGTATTTGAAAATAGAGAAAAGAGTAAAAAATCTAAAAACGATGATGCTTCAATTTTAATGTATAAAATTATTACAGAAAGAATGGAGTATTAAAGTTTTGTTTCGTCAATTTTTATTTTGTACTAAAATTTACAGTCTAATCATTAGCAGAGCTTTGTGATTCACTTATGCATTAAAGAATTTTTTAATTATCAATAACTAGGAACGGACGAAGCCATTGCGATAATATCACGATTCTTAATTTATCTTCTCTGATTAGCTTGCAGAATTATTCTAAAATGTTTCAAGTTTGTGGCCGAACACACCCTACACAGCTTCGTGTTCAACCGATCGTTATTGGAACGCTATTAAACGTTTCTATGAAGAAACCCGATAAAAAACAGCGTTGGCTTGTGCAACTTAGAATTTGACGTTACATCACTCTCGCTGAATCCAATCTACCGAAAAGCTTATTGAAAGTAGGAATTACGTAATTTCTGTTACCGGTCAAAAGTACTAATAATACGTTATATGTTTCGTTTGGTTTTGGATTATGTAATCGGTTACATAACCACCATTATCACTATATCGGGCATTATATTGATCGATACCGATATATTTGTAATAGCAAGTAGCATTGTTACGACGACAATTTCCTTTTGTTTCAGAACTTGAAAATCGACAACTACCGTGCACCGATCCAACGACGTGAACAGACAGAGGTAAGAGAGCTAATGCAGTCTCGCCATAGCATACTGATCAGTGTAGGAAACATTTTAATATCGGATTAACGACTCTATGTTCTAACGCAGCATAGGATATCTAACTTCGTGTCATTAAAAACAGTGCGCGACCGTGTATAGCAGTTTCTCACGAAAGAAAGCTGGACCATGAAAATATTAACAATATTTATATTATCAATAGCAATATTAATAAGAACACATTTATACCGTTTCTGCACGTTAATGATTGATGTGGATTTGAATCAATTGAAAAAAAATGCAAGTTTGAGTAGACTATTTAATACGTTTAGTTTTGATTTCTGTGTTGCAATAGGTTTAAACTATTGAAGAATTATTACAGCACGAAAATATTAAAATACGCATTTTTGTTTTGTGTCGTGTCTGGTCACCTCAGAAATTCCATAATACACGTATATAATTTAAAAAAATTCACTTTAAATATTTTAATTTGTGGTGTTTGAAAATCTTGGTGTTATAACGTGTAATGATATGTAATGATGCTGTAATGGTATATAATTCGCGCTGTTCTTTCATAACCCACTTGTTTCTCTCATTCTTCGTATTTTCCTTTTCTTTCAATCTCCTGCTGCTTCTAATTTGTTTTTCTTCCGCTTCCTCCTGTTTTATCCTCACCACTATGAATTTTATTCGCATTTCATTTTCTTTCTTCACTAATTTATTCTGTTTGCTTTCTTGGTAACGTTTAGGTTACTCGTGTTGTACTTCTACATATCGTGTAAGTTTCATTAATAAATGTAGCTATTCTACCTATCCTACTACCAATATATTTACTAGTTTGTAGTTCTTTTGGTCGCTGGGAACAGTTGTACAGCTTAAAATAAGTAAGACTTTCACTCGGGCAGTAACTATCGAATGAGTGATGAGCGAATGTCACAGGACAATAAAAACTAACTGTACCGTGTTCTTTTAATGATCATTAGCTGAAAGTAATTCGCATTTTCCAAACGTACTTTAAAGCTTCTCTTTCGGAGCAGAAATAATATATTATGCGAAGTTGTACACGTCACTGAAATTGATGACGGCGAGAGATGTCGGCGGAAACGTAAACGGAATTACTATTGATGCCAGCTATTATATTCGAGGCCTTTATGAGAATTTCTCTACAATTGTGAATAACATGTAATTTCGGAATTACGCGAAATCGGTATAACGAATTGAATCCACCACATATCTTCTCGTATTTTTCTATCTATGGTAGAATCTTAACATTTGCATGAAAGGCTGGTCGTTTGTGTGCTCAATGACTTACGAAATTTTCAAACCCATAAATATACTGTAGGACGATTGCAGTTTTTTTTTCTTCAATAATGAGTATATAATGAAAACGGATGATGTAACGTTTTCTCACAAACACTTTGCGAAATATGCAAATCCTGATGACCACAACATTTTTGGAAAAACAACAGAAGATTTTTGTGTAACTTTTCAACAATGCTGTTACATACGCAATTCCTTTATAAGGTATGAAAAAAAGTATCTCGAAGGTTTTGGCAGTATTGTACATGTGTTCCTATTAATATTGTTATTGATAATATCATTGAAATAAATGCTTTGTCATATGATTTTAAACCTATGCTTTATTTTACAAAGTTTAATAAATGTCAAAATTATGCTGTAATTATTAAATAATTTATTATGAAATATTGTTAATATTTTCATGACCCGGCTTTCTTTCGTGAGAAACTGCTGTACGCGATCGCGCACTGTTTTTAATGACAGAAAATTAGATATCCTATGCTGCGTTAGAACATAACGTCGTTAATCCAGCATTAAAATGCTTCCTACACTGATGGCTTGCCTCCTTTTCATCATCGCGAAACTCGTTCGTCTGTATTGGCCGACCGTACTCCCACTACCAGGAAAGTTTCTGCTTCGTTTTTCGTTCCTTTTACGGCGACATGTAACTCCGTTTCACTTGAAACCGAGTCACGCAGCGAAAAGTTCCCATGCGGGACTGCGATCATTAGGATTTACATTAACATTAGTCACTACTGGAGTAACCAAACCCATAGATTTTATTTAACCGCGGTGCTTAAAATTTACTTTCGATTAATTCTTGAACGCTGGACATTTTTGACATAAAGTATAACATACTACTTTTTTACAGACTTTAATGAAACATGTATAAATTTAAATTGATTTTTAGAAATCGGATAGTTAAATAATGGTATGTACACGTTAGGTTTAAATTGATCTGAGCCTATTTGCTATTTTTCATTTATATGTTAATTGAATAGGTAGGATTTACGATATAATTCGTTTTATTCGGGTGATAGAGATTTTAAGAATAAAGAGATGCAAGAAAAGATTTATAATTTCAATGATTGCAGATTACAGATTTTTATTTTCAAAAATTCTCTTCTAAAAATTTGAAGAAGGAAAAAAATTTCTTACATCTTCTAAAAAATTCTTTATAACGACGGATTTCATTAAAGCAACTAATTTTTGATAATATACATGTTTACGATAAATTGATTTTAGAAAGCTACTTAATTAAATGTTTATATTTATTGTATGTAACTCTTCATTGATAAATTGTATCTTCTATACTATAACTAAATTAATTTATAAATAATTCTCGTCTTTTGGTAACTATGATGGGTGGAAAAGGCATAGTGTGAGGCAAAGTTGGGTGAAATTTTATTCGGATAGCGGAGATAAAATAACGATTGACGAATAAAATTTTATTCAACATTAACGGATAAATCAGATTTTATTCGAATAAAAATACACCGTAACAAGAAATTGTTTGCTATTCGAATAAAAATGTATTTATGCAGCAATTCATTTGGAAAATAAGTGATTTGAATATAAATGATAGATTATAATATTATTCCATAGTCCATTAATCAATTTTTTCTATGTCAATTTTAAAAATATAATAAAAAATTAAATATTATTTGAACAAATACATAGAATAATTTCTTACGACTAATAAATATAAAGCCTAATAAATGTGATAATAAATAGTGAATAATTTTTATTCTAGTAAAATAAGAATTCATTCGAATAATTATTTTAGATGATTGTTTATTCGAAATGTTACGTTGAGAAATCTACAATATGTGGTACTGTCCATTGCTCTGAAGGAATTAGTCATTTCGGTTGAGGGGCAAGGGAGGTATCCCGCTAGCTTCGCCTGACCTGTACGCCCGTAGTCCCCATTTTTTCTGACCTCGCGAAATCCACTTCTGTTGGTGAACAAGGAAGCCAATAAACTAATCCGTGCGAGGAGTAAGGAGGATCGATCGCTCCACCTAATCGTGTTTCTTGTTCAGCGCGTAACTTAGCCATTAATAATCAAAAGTCCGGAATCAAAACGAAATGGAAGAGGCTAGGTGGAGCAGGCGACCGATCCTCCTTGCTCCTTGTCCCTTGCGTCATTCAGTTTATGCGTAGTATTTCATTTCCTCGTACGTCGATATTACCTTCAGCTTCTTAACGTTGTACGTTAACGTAGTCGTAACATAGCCGTAAAATTCCTGTACTTGAATAATACATTGTAAGCAAACATATACTTTATAAACATTGAGCATATGTTTAAGACGTGTATGATAACCGTTTAGAAAAATGGTATTATACAACATAAATATAAAAAATATGTGTATACTACAACACATTTGCTGTATAATGCGATGAAAAATCGACCAAGATGTTAATGAGTAATTACAAATAATCATGTGTTCATCAGAGGAATCTGAAGTTAACGCCTTAGGAATAAGTCAACGCTCTCGCGTCTTGTACTTGTTGCGCCTGTTTCATTTTGTTTCGATTGTTCTACGCCTCCTAACTATCGTCGCACGTCTCGCTCACTCGTGGCCATGTAAATACATACATACACACAGAAACACATATACATGTAAAGTACAGGCAAACGCGTGAATATGCCCCTAGACGAAAATGTCAACCACGAGGAAGCTAAGTGGTGACGGGATCAGGAAGCGTTGTTTGTTTACAATCGGCCAGGCTCGTGTCCTTCATTTTCTGAAAATTAGGGCTAATAGGAAGGACTCATATCTGCTATTAAGCTTTTGACTACTGTTGGCGCCTATTGGCATCCAACACATGTTGGCTTCCCGGTACTATAGGCGCCAATAGGCGTCAAGATCAAATTTCCACCCCGTTTATTATTAAATTTGATTAATTATATATTGTGCAATATTTATGTTATATATTGTAAAAAAATCTTAATATTATTCTTCACTTCAAGTAATATTGGTTTAATGTAACAGAATTCAATATTTTAAATATTTTATTATACTTCCTCAGAAATGCTTGTCTAACGAAAAACTACGGCCGTGCCAAAGTCTGCCGTAGCCAAAGGGTTAAGGAAAGCGTGTTTATCCTATTTCTGCGAGGACGTTAATATGGATAGGTTGGTGGGAATTCGGTGCTACTATTTTCTCAACTGTCTTCTTCCGAGTAACGGACAGTATATATGTATAAAAAATGTGAATGTGCATAAACTTCCGCAGTCTGTGAATCGCTAAATTACATACATTCATGCATTTATGGTACGTGTATATCTTATGTATGAAATTAAGAACACCTTTGTTTTATGGTAAACAATACCTAGCTCACTATTCGCGCATCATCGGTTGGAGCCGAACCGTTCCTAGCAACGTGATTGAAAGGGTATATACCACACCTGCACAGTACTAGAAATGTGAAGGGTATACCTGCACCTTTGTGCCGTAATCGAGCGCGTGTTTCTGGCCTTTTATTAACAACTTCAACCGTTTTAGTGCCAGAGGTTTTTAAAAATCCGTGTTGCTATAAAAATCTAAAAATCCACTGCTATGCAGCGTGATAGCGTTTCGTTCATTTATCTACCAATAATGCCGATCAACACGATTTTTATTAAATAAAAACAGCTTATTTATTCAGGTGGTTTATAACTACTTGCAAAAAAATAGTATTTAGGAGAGAAAAATTCTGATATGACTCGCGCTGAACTACATTCGGAACCAAGCGCGTTGTAAATTGACGATTGTGACCAGACATCGCAGCACATTTCACCACAGTACGCGAACAGCGTGACAGCGCTGCGTGGCGCTAAAATGGTTAACATGAATTATCTGAAAAAATATAAGTTGGCTGCCTCCAAAACCGGGCATCATTGGATTTAGTTTTATTACTGTAACGAACTGTGAATTTCAACCCTGAGGACCACCCTTTTTTAGCACAAAATTTTTTTTACCTGAGTTAAGCTCGTCGCAATGAAGTGATTGACTAAAACTGTTATTGTATTATATGCTTCAATATACATATATATTCTGAGAGAGAGAGGAAGAGGGAGAGTTGCTGTATAACTCTATGCAGAAGAAACAGAAAGAGAACGTTTTGTCTTGGAACTGTTAGTAGGATTTATCATTGAAGCTAGTTCACATTCTTTTCACAAGAAAAGTCAAATTTGATATCTGTATATACTAATTAACTCAAATTTCACACTTTTGAAAAATGATATCTGTGGTATCGTCCGTACCGGCTAGATTTAAATATTTAGTATCAATTTTAAAATCTGTTTCCACTGAATGGTGAACACCAAATTAATGATTTTCTATCGCTACTAATCAATGCGACGACATTATAACTAGGTTCGCTGACTCTTTTCTTAAACATAAGAAAATAAAATGTCCCGCGCATCGAGACATAAGTTTCCACCTTTCGCAAATAGTAAATCGTGCACGGCATCTCGCATTTACCATAAATTCCAAGGAAAAATTCCAAATTTATGAAAATCGTAGACCGTGTAATTGAGAAATATGGGATACTCGGTCATCGTTGCGCGCACGGACGCCATGTTTCAGTTACTTGTACGCAAGATTTATGGTAGGGTAAGTCTGAATTTCTCTTCTGTCCGAGCATTACCATTCTTAAACGGCACAGTAGATACCGTCCGGGTGGTCCTTAAGAAAAAGGTGGAAAAAGCGGGTAAGTTTCGAAGAGGCAGGTAGTTTTACGCATCTGCCTGTCATGAATTTCCGGCACAGGTAATTGATACCTGTCGTCGAAAATCTTCCGCAGTTGGCCAACATTCCAGTTTGACGTTATGTATTGTAAATGGTTTTCGTCTTCTATTCTTAGAACTTAATAAGAATCAAACTCTGTGCTATAGAATAATTATGTAGAGAATAATAGAGTGGTTTGTATATGTATATGCATGACACAGTAAAAAGACAATCGATATGTTAATACATTCTCGTAGTTTGCATAATTAATCGTTCCATCTTATGACAAGCAACCTAATTTATTTCGCGCTATGTATCCGCGTAATTAATGATGATATATAGGGTGTGCAGATTTTAATGCATTTATGCTACCATGATGATATTTTAAACACAACGAAACGTATAAATTAACGTGATATAATAGCATTTTTATATTCTTTTTGCAATGAGTAATCTTTTTTGTTGATGAAGGTAATTCTTTAATTCTAATGTATGTAAAGTCTAATTGTATTATAAATATATATATATTAGTATAAAGATAAATTTGAATATATTACTGTAATACATATTGTATTATTAATGTAGTACATACTGATATTTATCTTTATTTAAGATATTGATATTTATATGGTACATATTAGAAACTTAATTATCTAAATATGAAAACGCCAAAATTACTGTAAATATCAAAAAGAAATCTAGATATTAATGAAAAAATAAGAAATATACATATAATACATTCATTATACGTATACATTATGGTTATGATCCTAGCATTAGCCAAATAATAATATTTCTTTATCTGACATTATTATTAAGATTCGTTCATTTTTTGACATTGAAAAATTTGGAAAGTACGATATCGTTTATAAAAATATAAAAAATGGTCAGAATAATCGAGGTAAGGAACACGCAAAATAATACTACCACGTTAAGATTGAGTGTACTATCGACAGCATAAATTACTTTCTTTTATACATATATTCGCGATTTGTGACTGTAACGCAACCACTTCGTACATATATATCAGTACTTCTATCACTGTGGCTATTTTTTCGTTATAATCGAAAGTTGGACTATTGATTCGATTATATAACAAGTGTTTCTAAAATCGTAAGAGAAAAAAGATATATGAGATTTCGGTTAATAAAAATATGATTAGAACCAGTTCAGAGGCATATTAAAGTTCAACGGATAACAGCGTGTTCGGTGCACCGCTGCGAATATTTCTACGCTTGCGTTCCTTTTCTATGCAGATATTATTTCGCGCGGGCGTGTTTGCGTGTCCACGATAATCCTATCATTGACTTCCACGTCTGGGATTTCGACATCGCGCTCGCAAAGTTTGATTTCCACGCTCGAATTGCCTTGTTCCGGAACACGAGGAAATAAACATTTGAATTTCATTTGCATTGCAAAGTTTGTATAACCTTACTTTAGCCGATTATTTTCAGGAATCCCAAACGGTATTCACGCTTGTCCCCGGTCCAGTTAACGAATACTGAAGTTTTCTAACTGTTTCACTTTAACAGAAAAATTTGATAAATACTTGTAAACACATTCGTTTCCATTCCCAACTTGTCAACTTTTGCTTCGCTCTCTCATTTCAATACTAACATAGATACAATTCTTTTATTTGCTTTACAATTTCTTCAATTACCAGTTTTCTTACGATTGTTTAGGAATGGATGTCTTTCGTTAACAATTCGTTAATGAATCGTTAACGGGCTTTCTAATGACGATAATAATCAAATCTACGCTACGCCGAGTATTGCTCAGCCTTGAAAACTGGCATGCGATGTCAATCGCAAACAATATTCGAAGTATGTAATTAGAATATTTCGCTGCGTACACATCGTGATAAAAGTTTCAAGTCACTCGTCCGAAATCCTACTTGGCGTAATTCCGGAATATTTCATGCAATACATTCTATACTAAATTGATCTGCTTTATAACAGTATTGTTGTTAGCATGAAAAATAATCAATTCCACCTAGTAAAACTCTTCCAACTTTCTTCATAAACGCAATATTCAGATGAAGTTAGCGTAACTTCTTATTTGCCACACTGTTGAATAAATGTGCCTAAGAGATAACGTATTTACCGAATCAAAATTTGATCTTTTATCTTGTATACATATAATTTGTAAACGTTTCACAATCACGGTACAATATAAAAGAAATTTTTCAAATAAAAATTCTAACATTTATTATTATTAAAAAGTAATTATTAGATGTTGATTATTATTGAAAAGCTCCCTCCCTTCTTGGAGAACTCGACGATATCATTTACAATTGAAATTATATTTTTGAATAAGACGTCAATGTTATTATTCTAAATAATTTATTTAGATCCATATAAGGTAATAAACAATTGACTGCGAACTTTTATTCTGTAGTGTACGATAACGTCAATTTACATTTTGGCTTGACGTAACGCGATTCATCGTATTCGATTGATACGAAAATATGTTATTTAAAATTCAGATGATCCGCTGACGATCGTACGATCAGTGAAAAACAAAAGCTTTTTCTTCCTACCCGCGCGATAGTAGGCCACGCCGCGAACAACAAGCGTCGTGCAACGTTTATGGTTATCCTGGGATACGCACTTTTATTCTCCGAACTTTCATAGTTCTCGGCTTGTCGGCGCAACACTGGCCTCGATAAACCGAGATAATCCCGTTTCGTACGCTCGTCTTATATTTTTCAACCGCTTCGGTTATCAGCTGTGTAACAACGCAACATTCGGAAACGATTAACGCCAAGCCTAACTCGACTTTGTGGTTATCGGTAACGCGAACGGAGAGTGTCGAAACACACCTTCGACACGCACGGTGCATCGATTGGAGGAGAGTTCGAAACGAACATGGAATTCCAATAGTTACGAATTCGCTGAGAACGGGTTCTGTAAATGTCGATTCTGCTACAGTACGAATGAAAAATGGACAACAGCTTACCGTTACGATGCACAGTGGAGCAATAGGTCCAAACGCTGAGCAAAATACGACTCCTCAAATTCCTCAAACGATTTTGAGTTATTGTAATACAGTAGAGAATAAAACCGAGTAAAGACTTTTTAAAATGTTCTAACCTTCTTGAAAATGGTTTAAGTCACTTGGATCTTCTCTGTAAATGTTTGAGGGACTAGTTCACTGTGCATTGATTACAATTCTTTTTTTACATAAATTCTCGTTTTTGCACTTTTTCTCAGTAACTTATACGTATGCTAAAAATTTCTTTCACATCAGTTGACGCATTAAACTTTTCGATTGAAATTGACGAGAGACGACGATTTTCGCGATCTTTAATTGTTTACAGCTCATGTCAATCGGTCAACTGATTCCGATAAAATGATTAGCATACATGTAAGTTGCAGAACATTTACAACAATTTTTGACTAGGCTCGCCGTAATTGTGAAGAAATAATTACGTTAAGGATCCCTTCGTTATTAAATAATATATCGGAAAATCGTGACAATATTATATACGGAAAGTCGGATGATCAGCTGTTTAGATATTATTTTGGACTAATTTCCGTTATTTTAACTGTACAGTTATCACCGTACAACACTTTTCGAGCCCGACCTCTGACTCCAGAAAATATCTTGCCGCGTATATTGATTCTCGGCGAACTTGCCAAACCCGTTCATTACGTTTCTAAATTCAAAAAAGAATTAAAAGTCGTTTTGTATATAACCAACTAACGCAAAGGAAATAGCGTCAATACAAAATTTTTCATTTAGGCAAATAACAAACTGCCTGGATAGTACGTACGATAATGCGTACGAAACGATTCTGGATTCTCCAGTTAGCAATTTTTTTCGTTTCATTTGAACGAAATTATTTGTTAAATATACCAGAGATTGGTGACTAGATTGTTAAACTCATGCAATGCTAGCTCTTTACGTCAGCTTGTTTTATTATCGCATCATCCGTACATCTAGCAGTCTATGCGAATTAACTCAATAACATATAATTCCCGCTGAAGCCGTCTTAAGACAGGATATGTACAATCTTCACTGTAAAAGACTATTAAATACACTACGTCATCAACTACAGATATTGTCAGCTAATTATACGAGGTGTGCCTTTAATGCAATGGGTCTGACGTTACATAATTTGTTGTAACAATTAAATTGTACAGTAACATTATCCCCTTCGAGGTGATTTGTTTGAGAAACCACGTACCACTGGCAACGTTGTCCTCACTCTCACAAGAGTAGCGACATTATCAAAACGTCTTCAGTGGATACTGCTTGCAGTTAATTTTTTACGACGATCTTGATGTTGATATTACGTAATGCAATATAACTTTAACGTTTGAAAGACGAATCTTATTGACAAAAAATATAGTATACTCAAGATCTTTGGAATATTATTCATAACTATGTGTCAACATATTTTTTAAGGTGCTCTCTTTAGTCACGTTGATTGAAATAAATTACAATGAAACTGTGATTTATCCAACATCATACATGTGGATTCCCGTAGATTTCGACGTGTTAATTTTCGAATCTGATCGCATAATTTATTTACCACTTCAGGATTTTGAAAAAATATCGATTTGAGTGAAAAACTGATATGATCCATAAATCTTATAATTATATAAATTCTTTGTATCACATAAGCTCACAAAAATTGCACCGGCATTGCAACTTGAATTTTGAGTTTCGTTAGTTTCGTTCGGCTAGGGAGCACTGTGGGAAATACTGTATGCTGGAGCCTCCTACGGATCGATGAAGCTCGACGACTCGAGTTCTCTCCGTGGCTCGAGGTCTTCCACGGTTCGAGCCCAAAAAGCTTAATGACCCAACGCCCAACACCAGCGCGGTCCCTTCAATTATTAATTTCCTCGTCAAACGTTTCCGATGAATAGATGCATCATATGACGGGCTATATGTGCACCCTCCTCCCTCCACAAATATTAGGACACTAACAGAAAATGAAATAGATTTGAAAAACCAATAAGAAATTCTCGTCATTGTCCAGTTTATTTCAAACTTGATTGTATATAACTGTAGCAGATAGATTACATATACATTATATATTATTATCATTGTTATTCTTACTGTTATTGCATTGTCCACGCACAGAAATTTTTTAATATCTATCGCTTTTTATTAGTTAACGGTATATTATTTGATTAAGATTCAGTCATGTATCTTATCGATTATGTATAATTTTATATGTTCAGGCAGATATTTCATGTTCATATTTTACGTATGTTAATTGCATATTTCTACATATTTTGAACGCATAAACGGCCGTAGTCCAGTAATTACCATATAAACACGTAATTTGTAGGTCTATGTTTCTCGGAATAGAATAGTTCAATAGTTTACTGTAGTTTCATTTTTAATTATATTCAGTAACAAACAAATTTGCTATTTTAACTTCGCAGTGCGTTTAAGCGCAATTATAGCATACCACACATAATTGTTACATGCGTTGCTCTATTTCTCTATAGCTTCATGCGTTACATTTACATATTTTATATACTTATGTAAATTGCATATTTCTATTTCAAGAGAATAATCGTTCGCAGGCTGTTCATTAAAATTCCAACGTTTCGAAGATTAAAATCCTTGAGAATTAAATTAATTGTTGCATTATTTGCTTCAATATAAGGAGTGAAATAAAATCATGTAATTTCTAAATATAATTTCTCAATGTAAAGAGATTAACTAAATGTCATATGTCTATTTTCTATTCATATTTTATATTTCAAATTTCTATTTCCAATCTGGAAATATACAGATACGGAGTTTCGTTAAGTTATTGTTCAAATATCACTTAAATGTAATCATTTGTAAAAGTGGCATGGAGTCTAAAATTACGTACGTGTACGTGTATGTCTTTCTTAAAACTTAAAATTACTATTTAACAGAAAAGGAAAATTTCAATTTTCAAAATTTTTTAAAATGTCCTATTGTAAGGTATGTATGTGTGTATCTAAATGTAAGTTCAATTATACAATTGAATCGAATACAGAGCTTGAGCTTTTTTGGGAAAGCGCAAGGAGATCAAGAAAACGCGTTCGGCTTCGTAGACGCACGTTGCTAACTATGTAATTCAACATTGTCCGTTCTAAAACGAAAGCCCCTGATTCAAAGTTATCGATTGCGTCACGAAAGGAAAGACGCCTTCCTTTCTCGGCGTCGTCGTCCGCCGCTGCTTCTGCTCCCTTATCGTGGAATTGCCAGCCTTTTCTCGTGCTTTTTCATCGCCAGGTAGTCCCTTCGGTGCATTGTCACTTCGTCGAGTGTACTTGGCTTTGCAGAGTCATTTGCGCACGTAGCTTGAAGAAATGGCGTCTCTCGTGGATTTTGTCTGTCGACGAGAGAGTTTGTTTCGGACATCAGCGTTCCGAGCATACCTGCGTTTCAACTATTTATAAGGTAAAATAAAATAACAATGCAGAATTATTATACATTGCATTTGGTCTCCTCTTTAATGTATAGGGCGTGCAAACTCTGTCCTTATATCTATGTATTTATAGTTATATTTATATTTATAGTTAGCTGCTTTGACAATAAGGGCACTTTAGTTTAATATTCTATATATATATATTATAAGTTAAATATTCTATATGTATATTATTATTAATACCATAATATTATTATTATATTGTGTACAAAACAGATATAAAATATGGCTGAAGAAATTTTAATATATCTCGAGAAGCTATCGTCTCCATATTTTACCAGAATTTATAGAAAGGACTATTAATATATCGATAAATGTTCCTATTCTAAAAGTTTGCATGGTTACGTATATCGTCCATTTACTGAATAGAAGTCACGTAATCGCGTAACAAGTGGATTCATGGTTCGAAGTGAAAATAACCCCTTAGCACGTTGATCGCCGCGCGACCATATCGCACATAATACAATCAATCCATACCTAAAAATAAATTTCCATGTCGACACGAGTTACGAATATTTGCCGAATTTGCTAAGGACTTGTTCAATGAATGATCATAAATATATATGAACTTCTCAATTTTTATTTAATTAAGTCAATTAGTCCGGCGTTGTAGAATTTTTATGGTTGCTGATTCAGCGGTCTACGCGGCGAAAAAGCTTAGTGCTTCAGTTTAGTTTCTTCTGGTTTAATCGAATTTACTATAGGTTTGTTTCCTTTTATCTTGTTTCGTTAATTTAGTTTGCTCATTCTGGATTCATTCAATGTAACGAGATCTGCGTTCCATACAACGTAGGAAGCGACTAATATCGATTAGAAATATTGCGGCATTAGACGGTGTCATTAACCCGGCGTCGGTATGGTAGTGTACGGCATACCCTACCGATTGTTAAATTGTCAGTCAGCTTCGAATAAAATGACGACAATATTAACAATAATAATACACAATGCGTATCCTTATACTTTTTACAACATTATCAACGAATCCATCGTTTGAATGAAAAATCTCCAAGTATCGTACACGTATATGCTTTTCTTACACTAGTAACACAGGGATTGGTTCTCTACATTCTTAAATACTATCGATAAGTTACTCTGATTTGTTGCTGCCATTTAACAAGTTTAGTAGAACGATATCGAATCTCAGATATAGTTGCACTGAAAGGTTAGAACTGTTCGAGGAGAATTGCTACCGACGATATTCTTTTCTTCGCCGTTTCTCACGTAGTTTCCTTGTCACGTGTACCAATACAAGCTTGATAGATTACGCGTTGCGTCATGTTCCATGGCGTTGTAAAAGCAGGTTTTCAGTGTTCCTACGTTTGACGGCCAGGCAACGGAGAAAGCGATTATACTCTCTTACTGGCGTCTATCATTAGCAACAAGTCGCGTCGTTCTGTTTTAGAAAAAGCGAACAGCACTGAAACGAATAATACCATTTATCGTATTATTACTATCTAGACCACAATGCTTTTGCGTTCAACTTTGAACAGTATTACTTTCTTCGACGGGAACGAGTATACTTCATCGTTCTTCGTAAATGTATTTTATGCTTAGACGCGTAAACCTACAAACTGGACTTTTAAACTGTAATTATTGCGCTGCGGACGTTTATGCTTTTGAAATCTCATGCAAAAATATGCAATTGGCATATGCGCGGCAGCTATTATAACAAGTAGTATATTGATTGTCTACAGATTGTCTACGCATGATGCTGATGTCGTTGGAGTACATTTAAATACGTTGCAATGGCGGACTTTGATTTTTATTATTCCGGAATATTGCAAATTCTCGCCAGTTATCTTACAGTTTGTAAACAAAAGTGGACAATTTGGTTGGAGAACGAATCGCTGATGGTCAACAACTGTAAAAACGAGCCGCCGGGCTCGAATAATTGTATATTCTCTTCCCAAATTGTCCATTTTTGCTTACAAGCTGATGCACAATTGGAGAGAATTCGCTGCATATTGCAAAATTAACATTTTAATTTCACAATTTTCGTCGATAGTGTTGAATAATAATTTGACGAAATCAATGAATCTCATTTCAATATGAATATCCATTGTGAATGTTGTCAGCAATATTGAATTTAACGAGACTCTGATTTCAATCTCTACAAGCTGATTAAAAGATTCAACACGTAACATGGAATTTTCGATGTACACACAATAAATATACATGATGTGTAAGCAATATATTTATCCAACGAAGATAATATGTGCCAATTCAATATGCAAAGTATTCGAAATAAATTGTATTATTTGAAATCATCTGACGACTAGAAAAAACTCTGTCTACGGCTCACTTGTATTAAACTCTATTGTATTTGCATAAAGATACGCCATCTAGTAATTACGTTTTTCAATTCAGGCAGATTCTTACCTAATTGGTAGAGTTAACGAATTGAAATGCTTGTTAATTTTTTATTCCCTGAGGCTTAGCTTTATAGCTACAATAAAACATGCGATAGCGGACTTTTACCATACAACTTACCAGCGGTTATTTCACAATATAAAATATAAAAAAGGGACATAATTCATCGCTTATTAACCACCATCATAAATTCTTCAGTAGCAATAACCATTTGAATTTTGAGTGATCAAACCACCGCCTTAACGTAATCTAATAATTTCCTTTCTGATTATTATTTGAACCGTGACACTGATTCCTAGATCGCGCAGTTATTGACAATCACATTAATCGGATTTTGGCCGATCACGTGCTAACAACGCGTATTTAGCATATGAAACGAAAGTGTGATAAAAATCGGTGAAACTAATTAACGAACAGCGTTGTAATTATCCGACATAAATTGTGTTACTGTTATGAAACTCAAACTAAACGGAGACACATTGCCTCGCTGAAGAATCGTCAATTTTCATTCCAAGAAATAGAAGGCAAATTATTTATGTTTATTTAAAGTTCATTTCATCCCATTGTACCGAGAATTGGCAGCGTTCATAATAATGTTTCATTGTCTATTTCCTGTACCTACATTCATCTTTGTTCTCTGTGCACTGGCTACAAATAATTTATTTCGAAATTCATTACGTATGTGACTGTGTTTGTTCTGTCTGTGATTTTGTTATTATTCAATTTTATTGGAATTTGTATAACGTACTAATGAGTTATAATAAATGATTAGTTTCGTGGATAAAACTGAATCGCAAATCATATAAACGATAACCGTAACCTTCACAAATATCCGATACAAATCTCTTCTCATTATTTAAAAATAGCTCTTGATATCAAGTTTTGAAATTTTCGTCGCCTTACATACGTACATTTAACAAAATTTAAACAAATTTAAACTCAACAAAATTACACGCCGCGTCATGACGCAATATTTAATATATAATATATGATGAATATATGAATATATAATATGTAATATGTAATCATAATATTACTAACGTTGAATTCTGTTAATTTTTACTCCAAATCAATTTACGAAAAACCAGAATTTGCCACTATATTCATAAAAGTCGACAAAATTATTCAGCGCGTTATCATCGGACTGCGGAGCCTTACGAAAATACTTATTCTTGCGCAATATTTTACAAAAATGAAAACTATACAGGAAAGTTTCCCGTAAATTTTGAATTTATACCTTTGCTTATACTTTAAAGATCTGTATAGTGATGCAACCGCACAGGACACCGGTATCATATCTGCCCGCGGTCACTAAAGGTTGCATTCGCTTCGAAATGAAAATTTTATTGGATCTCTGATTAGACGTTACAAGACAAACCCGGTGGCGACGGCCGACTTCCTGCCGCGCCGTAAGCTCGTTCTCGAAAGAAAATCGCCGTAGCGTAACCATAAACGATACGCGGTGTTCTCTTTATGCAACCGACTCACGGAAAGTTCCGAGCTTTTTTAAGCGGTACACTCATGCGAGCCTCCTCTTACGTGTATGCCGGCTGGCTGGGCGTGAACGCTCCATTTCCAATTTACACGAGGCGAGCGCGAGTCGTCGCGAAAAGCGAGCGCGATACGTCGCGTCACGTCGCGACTCCAGCAGACGCCTCGCGCGTTTCCAACGACGAGTTTCGCAAGCTCGCCGGTCGTTAACCTTACGCGAAAATGGATAAGACTATGGCAACGTCGTCGTCGCTCTTTATAGACTCCGAAACGCTCGGCGAGCACGAGTGCATTTAAATGCGCGTTGCAGGGGTTACGCACACCTGGAGCACCGGAGAATAAACCAGTACGCGCACGAATATATTATCTATGAAGAATAACGCGCAGGGGGTCTTCGAAGTTGTGGTACAGTCGCGGGAGATCGCGATTGTATGCGCGTGCAAAAAAATATAAGCTGAGAGCGTGCGGCAGAATTCTTTTATAGGGGACTTTGTTTTCAAGATAATTCGACGCGAACGTTGTTATCTTGGCCCATTGTATGTAGAGATTTTATTGTATCTTCTTGATTTATTTTTCCGGGTAGAAATGCGCGTGGCATCAAGATTCTAGGAAAACCCTGGGCGGTTTGTCAAGATGCTTTAACGATTCCGCATAATGCTACGTTTAGTTGTTAGTGCCAGGCTATGATTAACATGTGGCAACATGGGAACGGAATGATTATCCGTGAAGGAGGGTTCTTAACCCCGTAACGTCCGCCTATGTCACGGATCCAATTGTTCTTTGTTACTCGATTAACGAGGAACAGTTTTAATCGTTGCCGATTTGATTGACTTTAAACCTACCAAATGCTGGACTGTTTCTTAAACTTTGAGCAAAATTTTTAAATTCAGTGTTTTCGCTTCTCCTCAACTTACTGCACGACATTTTCTATAGTATGTAGCCTATTTAATATTTCAATATTCATACCGCGTCTTATTGCTGTAAAATCACCTAAAAAGTAATGGTGTTTATATGTTTTAGTTACTATAATAACGAATGACGTATGTCATACTTGAAATTGCATCGAAAAATGATATTCTTGTGAAAAGAGATATTCTTTTTCTTCACCAAATGCAATAAAATGAAATTATCACAATAATTGAGTATTGGGGTCCACCTCTATTTTCAACGATTTCAAATATTTGTTTTTCCATACTTTCAAGAAGACTTGCTGTTTTTTGTTTCGGAGGAAACATAATCTGTCCTAAAAAGATACGTCGTTTCGCAATACAATTTTGAACATGGCGTATCTTACTTATTATTACATATATTCATTACTGTGTATAAAAACTGAATACTTTTTTGTGTTTTTTAAATTATGAGACGCAGCGTATCTATTTCGTTCTATCGTTTTTGCTAATAATAATCGTTCTCTGCCGTTATTTGAATAGTGAGTGTAATATTATTCAAATAATAATGTGAATAATCGTTGGCTGTTTTTTTTCTGCAATTCGATAAGAACATATTTATACGAATACAGTCATGGTCAGTGCAATTTCAATTTTCTACTATTTAGTTGCGCATCGATGATCATTTTGCCAAGAAGTAATAAATAAGTAATAAATATTTCTGATGCAATATTTGAAAAAAAATATGGAATAAATCCATAATAGTGACAATAAAAAGAGTATACATATTCTACTATTTTTATTCGGATCAATTTTCTTTTGTACGAATCCCTGTACAAGTAAATTCTTATTCGAAAAAATTTGTATCTAGATCAAAATTTTAATTCGATTTGATGCTTTACCCGATCGCGTCGAATAAAATCGCGTTCGTTGGTTATTTATCCGCTGTCGAACAGAATTCGATAATTCTAGCGTGAAGCTTCAAAGTCTGCCGTTCCCCTAATTGTGAGTGCGTTTGGAAGATTATTTACCGACGGCAGTCTCGCCGCCGATGCGTCGCGACGATAGTCCCTCTCGTCGTTGCCGGGAACTGAAAAACTCGGTAGCGAGCATAGCCGAGTGATAATCTCGTTAGAAGGCCAGTTATCTCGTTACACGGTTCGTGTACGTCGAAGCCTAGAAGATGGAAAGAGAGCAAGAACGCGAGCTCTGTTGCAGAGGCGCAACACGAGCTGTGCGTGCACGTGCATACGATCGCCATAACTCGCACGTGCAAATTTTCCATTTACATTATGATGTTCCGTTAACGTCACGTTCCTGTAATCTCTCATGTTAATTTTCCCCATAACAATTCGTCCTACGGTAACAAATCTTTTTATTGGAACGTCTCATATCTCGCGAATAAATTCAATCGCAGTACTTGCTACTTGTTATCGTAGTTACATTTCATAGTCGCAATCTCTGTTTTTACGAAATCATTTTCACCTTTAACCAGGCAGCTATATGACACTCGTTACAACGCAAAACATTGTCGTTTCTCTATGACGAGTATACTTATAAAAAACAGCTAACTGGTTAAGAAAGGATACGTATACTTCGATATTCTTTATTAAGTTATATATTTTATAAAATCGTGTTTAAGTAAAATATGAAGAAAATCAAACGTATACAGTATAATTACAGTAATTTGTGCACACTTTTGAAAGAGATTGCTAGTTAACACTAGACCGCCGCTTTTGCGGTACCATAATTCAGTTTTAAGAAGTAATTCTACAGTTTCAGAATTGGATTATCTTCCGGACCGTTGAACTTCACTTGTTAGTGGAGTATAATTACTATCGTGAACCGAACTTTTCCTGTCTTGTTTTTGTACAAATTCTTGAATTACATCTTTACAACTGAAATGTTTGTTTAAGTTATTTTCAGTGGCCAGTGAAATTGGCTAATTTTTTGGAAATTACAAAATGTTGATCCTTAAAATATTCAATTTTATATGTAGTGCTCTAAATGGTACACCATTTTTACAGTTTGTTCTTTGAGAACTGGTGTTTACGTTTCTCATTGAGGCACATACAATTTTATTTTCCAATAGAGGTATTTGCGTGAGATAAAACTCGATGTATTCGTAAATTGTAATCGTCAATATTATCTATATCAAACGCGAACCAATTAAAAGTACGCGAACAGAAAGGAACGGTAAACAAGGAAGCACTGGATGCATTGATTAAAATACTTCAATTAATAAAAGCGAAGATAATATTAAATCTTGAACACTTAAATGTAACAACCTAATAACGACCAATCAAAGTTGTTACGAGTGGAATTAGAGAAAAACTAAGTTACATAAACAGAGGTTCGTAAACGGTTTATTGGATGTAGTTATAACTAGACTATGAAATATTCTACTGCAAGGTTGACACTTACGGCAAGAGAAAATTATTATATTAGAAAGTTCTAGTAATTTTCTTTCGCTCCAATGGATGCGCCACAGATCTTCTATATTAATTCTCGTCTCAAAAATAATTTAATAGTTATAAATGGGATCTATTAAAAAATTCGAAAACTTTTCCATCACCGGAAAAAACAACCTAGACTGCAAAGGATTAATATTGCGTCTAAGTAGTTCATTTCACATCCATTGTTCGAGCGTATAAAATTAACCGTATAAAATTAAGCGTATCGTGACAACGCTATCACCTTTACCATCTCGTTAGTTTCGATACCATTTAATCGCATTCGACGAGAATCGAACGACGAGTTCTACAATTTCGAGGTCCGTCTCGAAAACTTTCTGCCAACGATAACGTTGGCCACGGTTTTATGGTTTCCGATGACGTGGAAAATTCAACCCATGATCACGTCGACCAAGAAAGCAGAAAGAACGATGTTCTCGGGACGGAGCACTGTTGGCTCTGAATTTCTAGCGACATACGGAGCCCGAAGCGCGTATCTTTCTCAAGCGGTGCGACGACGCGACGCGGCTTTGCGTGCATCCGTTGTTTGCGTTACGGGTTTGCATACGAGTGCGTTCATTAGAGGTTTCGAAAGTCGGTGTCTATGGTTCACGGACCTTTTTATTGCCGGTGTAAGTGACTTCATTTCTGTGACTCATCGTATCGCGTCTAGCATTATGTAGAAAGGCACCGTGCGCGGCGCGTTCCGTTGCACGCTTCAGAAAAATCGAGTAATTGTCCGCCGGGATCGCCGTATCCAGCACGCATCGATTTATTCTCAACGCCGACTCGCACGAGAACCTGTTCCACACGTAACTCTTTCGTTCGAAAATTGTTTAACGGCCGCTAAAAAGGATCTGTTTGTATTGTTGCTGGTGTTGCGTGGTCAGATCGGGATTTGTTAACGCGACAGAGACAGCGAAATCAATTTTCCATTGATTATGAGAGTTCTGGTTCGATGGCAATTTGCATGTTAAGAGAAGCCGGTTTACGTGTACATTCAGTTTGTTAATTAATTATTTCGAGCTCCGTGGATTCTTAACGAGAAGCAGAGGATTTTCGTCTATCTAACATGTTTATCGTGACGGAATAATCAAAAGTATCACGGTTATGTAACACGGGAGGAAATGGTGTTCACGTACGTACGTGAACATTGAACTTTGACCCTCTGAGACTCGAGGTTACAATTTATTCTCGTCCCTCTTATGTATCAAAGTGTCCAACTCTAACGTCTCTAATTATCATATCTTTATGCGACCACGTTTTTATTTCGTCTAATTGTTACGTTTCGAGTGCGTGTAGAATAATTAGCTGGGTATTAAAAACGTCTCTGTTTATTTTTAGGATAGAACAGTTACACTGTTTTAAAAGACGCTGAATATCTTATAAAGATCTTTACAACATTGATCAGTAGCTTAATATCGCAAAAGCTAGCTATATAGAAAAGCTAAATCTAAGAAAAATAGATGAAATTTAACAAAGTTTTCAAATTACCTTCATCAATTTTTATACCCTTTTTCTCGATACATTCGATATATTAAACATTTAATTGCAAATAGACCTATTATGTTTAGATCGTGTTTCAGATGAAGCCGATTTTTAATCTTATAATAAGTAGATTGAAACTTGCTGTCTAAATATCCATTTAATTATGTACAGGATCTACTCAATCACATATATTTACTTTTATTTTACATATTCACGTTTAGTTAAAAAAAGGAAATTAGTGGAACCGAGTGAACGATTATAATTAGAAATTAGAGTCTTAAAAATATAATAATTATCATGTTTATTTTATCATTTTTGGTTATTAACTACACGTCAATCAATCGCAAACATAGACATTTGTTTACGTTTAGAACAATGTTTACCAAATTTTATTTATTTCACATCTTGCTTACGTTCCTTTCATCTCTTTCTGACATCCCGATCGATTCCTCGTATTGTATTTTCAAGAATCGCGAGTCGATCAACTGTATTCCAATAATACTAAAACACCCAGTAGAACAGGGGAGAAAGCAGGTTGCACAGTCTGAATCATTTATCGGTATTGTAAGAGTTGCGAACGTCGCTGGAAACTCGAATGTCGCGTTGCCAAGCGTCGAAATCTGCATAAAAGAACATTATTTCAGTTCTACCTGCGAAGTATGCCCAGATTGCCACATACGAACGTTAGTGGAAGATATATTCGGTAGAAAAATTATTTTTATGTTACGGCGAAGATTAAAGTTTGCCATTATTCCGATCCTACTGATCGTAACGTGAAACGGTTAACACGAGACGCGATATGAAACGTGTTACGATAAACAAAAATTATATGATCTAGTAATGCTGCTTGTACCGCGGGAAAGTAGAGATACGCGCCGCTCATGATATCCATATTTGGGTACCTTGTAGAGCAGCAGTAAATAAATACACACCCATACACGAAACTAATCGAACAGTGCTACAACTTTGACTTCTACGTCAAATATTAAGGTGAATGTACATTGAAAGGTAAATATTCATTACGATATATTAAAGTAGGGCATATAAATGTCAAAATACAAAAATCTTTCGATTTAATATAAAACGTTGCTTACGCAATTAAAAAAAATATAGGAAGTCTTTGAATTTTCACGCCATGCGAGTATTCGAATGCCTTATAATATTAAGATAAAAAGAAACGAAAATAAATTTAAAAAAATTTTTATTTTATATATATTTTATAACATTATTTTTGAATAATATGTTCCAAGAGGTTTGACATTTTAAAAATTATTATTTATTTATGATTGATGTCGTTTCATATCTTTATTTTGCACAATGCTCTTTTGCAACTTTTATGTCCGAGTTCACTTTATGCGAGTGGTCATGTATAAGACACGCGTAAATATAATTTGTTATCTTAAATTGTTAATACGTCGGAAAAGATTTGTAAACTTGAAATACATTTCAAGCCCGCTTGCACGTTCATATTAACGCTAAAAATCAATAAAAAATGCTTCTAATTTTATGGGTCTATTCAAATGCGTTAACATATTAACACCTTTACTACTCTAAAATAGTTCATTAGTTTTCCTTCGCCAACATGGCGAGTTTATAGTTGCGTAAAAGGAGTGACTCAATCCTGAATATTAACAAATGTAGGCGTTATGCACCATACGTTGATCACGATCTGGTTCCAAGGAGTTTAAACTTTGCATTGCAAATTGTCGATTTGCCTTGTTTATGCTTGCGTACACCTTTTGCGTTGTTTTAAAATGATGTAGTTATTCAACAAGTAAAGAGACAACTGACTTCTATATGACTGATCAAACAGAAGTGTCATAACTTTCCTGTTTTTCAACGTATGTCCTTGTTATAGTCATACACTTTTTAACTCTTTACCACTTCAAGACGTATACATATATGTATGTTACGCAAGGTGGTCCACGCAACTTGTGCATCTCCTGCAGTTTCCAAACTATGCATCGGACAACAAATTTTCCAATGCAAAAGTTGCATGATTTAAAGGGGAATAGTGCATAATGCATGTACTCTTTTTATAGATGGAGACGTTCCGAAGATGTAAAGGTCAATTTTCTTTTCTTAAATTGAATCGTTAACTGTTACAAGTTGTTAGTTATTATAAATTATTTTAAATTAGTTGTAATAACTATCGCCGTTAGTTATAATAACCCAATTATTATTAATTAGTTGTAATAACTAACGAATTATGATAACTACTCATTAGTTGCATTACTTTTTTCCCAACTCTGTACTGTGCACGGTAACTAGTGAATGAAAAATATTGATTATTTAAAAACGAACATTGCTAAAAACGGTAGCATTGCGTAAATATGGAAAGAAAGTTATATCTGGCTCTAGTAAATGTTCTTAGCTAACGTGGCCATTAACACGACTTTCTTTATCGTAACAAGTCATGTTTGTAAATGCACTACTTGTTAGACATTAAACATCACCAACATGAGTTACCAATTTAGTTTAATACAATCATTTGTCAAGTAGTACCTTTAGCAAGGTACTATTTTTATTGCAGTTTTCATGCAGTGAGAATTTGGTCCTAATGACAATTCGGTATAATAACCTTATCGTAGTAAGTGTTAAAGATATGAAAACGCAAGAGTTTCGAATTATTATTTCAAATTACAGCAATGTTACCAATAAATCTTATTTTCTCTGAATTTTATAATTTGTTTATGAAAAAATGTGAAATAAAATCCAATTATTATTACCTACAGTGGTGCGCATAGTAATAGAATTAAAGTAACTGTTATCTAAACTGTTACTTGAAAATTCCGTGTTCGTTTATTTATATTTTCTATTATTTGTAATGCAGTGATATATAAATACAATGTTTTGTTAAGTTCTTTAGTGTGCTTCAATTAAAGGAGTCCCTCTACAGTGCTGTGGACAATTATGAACTCAAACTAACGTCCACATTTAAAAACTAAAAACAAGCTAAAAAGGCTCTATTTGTATATTTCTATTTTTCTATTAATTGTAATATAGAAATATACGAATACGGTGTTCGGTTAAGTTTTTGTTTAAATATCACAAAAAAAATGTGAAGGTTAGTTTGAGTTTATAATTATTCACGCCACTGAATATTATTACCGTAACATTATTATGAAATAGAGCTTAAGTAAAGTATAGTACACGTATGTATATCTGTCAGCAGTTGCGCAAAACAATTTTCCTCCGAAAAACGTGTTGTACAGAACGGTTGTGCAAACTTTAGAACCATATGTAACACTTCTTTTGCAAGTTAGCAGATCGACCGAAGCGACGCAACGGACAAAACCTTTGACTTTACAAGTCATCATCGACATGCATACCTCTGTGGCCATGCAGATGTTGTGTAACTCGCTTACCTACTGTGTTCGCTTCGACTTTATTATTTGTACATATTTCTCGTTGCTCGAACCAAAAATCAAGCTAAAAGGAACACCGTTTGATATTTTAATGGACACTAAAATATAATAATAATAATAGCAGTGTCCAGATGGTACGTGTAAAAAGGCTCTTACGAAGCCTCAAATTACTATGAAGAACTTCAAAATATCTGTCAGATATCTGTACGTTCGTTTACTTAATTACAAGTATTTATATAAATATTATCGGTACATCTATAACATTTAGTGTTGAGTAGAATGCGAAACTTATGTATTTATGACAAAATCTGATAAATATAAAGTAAAATGTAAAATAAATCTAACAATGGAATCAGCAGCATTGAAGACGTTAGATAAATTTTTCAATCTTATAACATTGTTTTCGATTTATTAATATTTATTGAGACTATTAAAATAGTATTTATAATTGATGCGAACTATTTATATTTTGCATAAAAATCCGCAATATAACTACTATATTTTTCTATAACAACATAGAATTTTCATACAAAAATTTAAAGCAACAACGAATAGAGAAAAAATTATAGTCTTTTTTATTTATTCATAATAATTACACTCTCTTTGCAGTTGTTACTCATGCGAGATGTAATATTAATCTGTAATTTACTATATGAAAGAAGTCAGAATTTATAATCAGTTTATTATTAAATTATCACTAGTTTATATATCATTCTGTGCGTGCAGAAATTTTACTACATTTTATTACGCATCCTGTCTTCACGTGCAGACAGTTGCAGATAGTTGATCGTCCCAATGGTACTAAAAAGATATACGCAGTCGTATATACTTTACGAATTGTAACACGATGTAATATGTACTATGTATAAATCAGATATAAATTATTGGTGTTTGTTCAGAATGCGCGAAATGCGCAGCGCAGTTACGAACAATTTATTTAATGATGTCAATCGAAATTTTGTTCGTCGTTGACGTCACGTTCGACCACGGGTCAACAGTAGCTTGATCTATAGCATTTTGATGTGAAACCGTGGAACGAGTTTGAATCCATCAATAGTCAGCAGCTGACTCGAGAGTGGTCGCGCAGTTGTTTCGCAATTTCGAGCGTGAACGTGGATATTATAATTTTTCGCGATCGATCGAAACTCGACCGGTCGACATTTGCGCCACGAAAATTTGGACTCGCCGGGCCCAAGTCGCGGCGGTGCCACCTTTCAATAACTTTCTCTAATTTCATTCCCACGCCGTCGTCGTTCCCTCGGTGGCACGATCAAATAATCCGCGGCGCGTAGAGAAATTACGGTCATCAACGTTTTCTTTACGCGACACGATGCCCCAAGGGGATCTCATTACGACACAAGATAGCTATCTATCATCCATTAATTAAGAAAAGCGAATTCCGCTGATAAGACTTTCTAATTTCATTGGCTCGCGATAGTACCAGTCGCGAAAGTCTTCGAAGCCATTTATCATTAATAAAATGGAAATATAACATCCGATTGAATTCAGTTCGCATTTTTGTTTCAGATTTAAGTCGAATTTTAAATCTCACATTCGATTAGAATTTTTATGTCGTATTAAATTACTGTTTTTATTTCACGTTCAATCAAAATCTTGGCTCCCGTATTTCTAATTGCGATACTAAATTGTATCAAACTTGAAGTTTTCTCACTTCTTCGAAACATGTTTTAATTATGAATATATGAACATTTTTAACGTAACGTTGTATTCATTGATAATGTAATGTTTTTACGTTTCGCTTAAGTGCCTAAGGCTTCCTGGTTCTTCTCAATTAAAACGGTGCGAATAATTATGGACCCTAAATAGCTTTACAATTTTTAGGGATATTTAAACAAAAACTTTACAAAACACTGTATTCGTATATTTCTATATTAAAAATAATATAAGACAAACATATACAAATATATTTAATTGCGTTTTGTTCAAATATCATTAAAAATGCTAAAGATATGTTGGATCTGGAATTATTCATATCACTGTATTTAAGAGAAAATAGGTAGCTTTAATGAAACGTAGAAACATTGATCAGAGAAATGTCATTCAATAAATGCGAGAATTTCATAATTCATTGTAGCAAAAAATAAAACGCAAACATGAAATAATTTTGCGAAGCAAAACCAACATATACTGTAGCCACTGTTTCTACCCAATCAGGAAATGGCGGATAGCTCTGAACGTAATTTTGATTGATTATTCACCAGGTTTCAATCTTATGTACATGATAAAAATATTTCATGAATCTGATCTTTAGAGTTGTTTACAATGTTTTTGTGTTAAAATTGCTTGAAAAGGTACTTAATGTTTCGAGTGATAATTAAAATATAAATCACTAGAGTGTGATTATTACACTGTAGATCACTACGGAGTGATAATTAAAGTATCGATCATTGTAGAGTAAAAATTGAAATATAGAAAGTTGTTTCGCATGTTTTTAACTTTGTACAAAATAAGTGACAATGTACGTACTTTGTTTGCTATCTACTTTCTCCTGAATTGCAGATGATGTGAACGCAATAGAAAGGAAAATAGAAGCAACGAAATGAAATTAGAAAATCAATGGAAGAGAAGAAATTTGTAAAATTTAACAATTTCATGCTATGCTGGTAATCGAAGTCTATGTACTCGGTTCAAATACCATTTTTTTTCTCGTTTTCTATGTTTTGTCAGAAAATAAGGTGTACATTCGATACTTGCAAAGTAATACCTTGCGAGGTTGCTTTCATCGTTACAAGCATATTTTACACTTCGTATGCTGCGTGTACATTTACGATGCAGTTTAGATCATTCACTGAAATGCAATTACAAGCCGAGATTTATGACGTCAATAATTCTTATCATGTTCCAAAAGCATACGGACTTTACGTAATGCACAGCATAAAAAATATTCAGCGGTGGCAATTTCGTTTCAACTGCAGGAAGATAATTCTGAAACTGTTTCATCATTTCGTCGCATTGATGACCTCTGCGTTCGTGCCTTGTACCGGAGCTGTAATGTTCCCTGAAAAACATCAATTGAGATCACCTTCGTAATGTTTCGAAGTAAACACGCTTACCGAACAAATTACAGCTTTATTACAGCCAGTCACTCCCCAATATATTGTTTTGAAATTGGATCGAATTGCTTGAATTTTGTTGAAATGTTAATGGGACTAGTTCGCTAGATATTGTCCAAACCAGACTTTTGCAAAAAATTGAACATATTTGAAATGACGACATATAAAATAAGGAAATGATCCGTTTCAACCTTTTTATTCGAGCCTAAAACGCAAATGTAAACAATTTATATTGTAAGTCTCTATAACTTATTAATTGAAATTTATTAGTTAAAATGAAAACATAAAGTATGTTATCTTTATATCACGGAATGTAGAATTCATCGAAAATGAAGTTTTCTTTTCTTATGTAATCAATAGCAATTGATTTTGCGGCCATGCGTTGTAAACTGCAAAAAGTTGCTTTATTCTCAAGAGAAAAACGTTCCTAGCGTGTTGTCCTTTGGCCATATACAGGAGCGACTACGAGTGGAGTCCCCTTATTCGGCTTTGTTTCCTTGTAGGCGATGTATTGTGCTCTCATAGGCTGTGCACACGTAACGCATAATCGGTGTGTATAGGAGTACAGTGTGTGGTGAAGTTAAGCTGAAATAATCATAACATCGGCGAGAGACACTCTGAGTCCGTCGTTTATAAAATATAGAAAATACATGGATTGTCTCGTTTAAAAAATTTCTCGAAAATTAATTATTGTTACTTTTTGTACTTAAAAATAGACCACACTATACAAACTAGCAACGCTGCGAGTGTCTCCAACTGTATTCATTCTGTGGAGTGAACAAGTTGCAATAGTCAACCACTGCGTTATTTTAAACAACGTGATATGCTTTGAAGATTCGATTACATAGGTTTTTGTAAACAATGATTTCACGTAAAAATTACAGAAAATCTATCGAGGAAATTATAGACGACTTTGTTTTAGAATTAGACAAAAGTTTATTCGGATGAAGGTATAATTAAATAAAACGGAATATATAAAAATGTATGTAGATAAGAATTTGTCTAAGTAAGAGCTTATTCGAATAAAAATTCATCTAAATAAGAAGTTGCTTGTTGTTCGAACATTTGTATTTATACAATACTAGCAAACCGGGCGAACTCCGTTTCGCCACCAGATGGCTTCGTTTTTTGTAACATTTCGTTTGGGGATTAAAAGATGAAGAAAAGTTATTTTTTTTGTTTTATAAACCATATTGGTTTGTAGTACATGCTATGTATCAGAGATGGCAGTGTATGTGAAAAATGATTTTCCCTGTTTTCCTGCTTTTCTGTTGAAATTTTTCCAGAATTTTGGTTGCTATAAACCTCACGGAGCCCGACACCTTTCCAACGAATGCAAAACCGTGGAAATCGGTTCGTGCGTTCTGGAGTTATAGCGTCAGGAAGGAAAACCCGACTTATTTTTATATAATAGATTTTATCGAACACATTTAATTACAGAGTGAATTGTAGTATAGAATTATATTATTTTTGGAGTGAGTAATTAAATAATATAGAGTAAATAAAGAATTTTTCCATAGTTTATCGATTAACTTTTTCAATGTTTGTTTTTCTAATTAATTTTCTCGTTGCCTGCTTCCTTAAGAAGTTTGTTACTTCAGGTCGATTGTCTATTGTTATATATTATATAACTAATTATTATATGCTATATCACTAATTATTACATTGTTATATATTAAATAACTAAACGATCTTTATCTAACTGATGTAGAAAATTCATGAAAATATATTCGAATAAAATATTCGACTACACCATGGGCGGTCAAACTCGAATGTGGGCAATAAAGTAATAATTGCGCCAAAGTCTCGGTTGTCAGGGGAAAATCTTTGCTATATGTCTCTTGGAAGGGATTTACCTACCCCTCTCCTTGAAAAACAGAGCTTTCTGGCCCGTTCGGGTTTTGAGAACGTCATTAGCAGGTCTGCGAAATGGTCAAAGGTTTCCGGAAAGTCGACCGAGTCACTTCGACATTTTCACTCGCGACCGTTTTCAATCGTGTGATCAGTCTTTGGTTTTCTTTTATAGATTGTTCCTACGTCGGTAACGGAGTGATTATTGTTCTTCTGTTATTGTTATCATTGTTTGTGAATTAAATTTCATTACGTATTACAAGCGTATTATTAATTCTTGATACTAACCAGCACGATATTCTCAAAATTCAAACATTTATTTTTGATAAATATTTGCTCGAAACAATTCAAATAACGCCAAACTCTGCTATCATATATCGTAACAATAAAATTGCCAAACTGCGCATATCAATTATTAGTACATATTGCATTTTCCAGATTTTTAAATATACGAATATCAGGAAATATGTACACACGTTCAAGATACAACAATGACGTTTTTATTTTGTTCTTACTGCAAACATTTTTGAGCTCAAACAATCAATTTTTGTTTATACTAATTTTCATAATCTAATTACTGGATTATGTAGTATCCGTGCAAAATGAAAATTGTCGACATCAATCGTAAGAAACAGCAGTAGCCAGTTAGAAGTGCCTTCCTTTCCATAACAATCTAAATAAGTTAACAATGATGTTTAAAAATAATTATATAAAATCCGCAGTCCAATAATTACTACGATAAGACCTTACATTAAAGTCTATTAACTAGATACTTTAGCTAAAATTATATTTTAAAATTAAAATCGCCAATTATGATCCATGTTTCCCAAAATTGATAAACAAAAGTTCGAACATTACATTCCATAATTTTATTATTTCTTCCATAAGATTCCCAAACGTTTTGTTATTTTTCAATTAAAATTGAGGACTGTTTAATTACTATACGCCGTCACTTAATTACCAAAATGGAGCATTAGCTATTACCGGACTTAATAGATACAAGCTTGATCCATGTAAATCATGGCAGGATTTCGATTACCTAAACACCATCTGTGTGAAAATCGTTTAACCAAAACATTCGATTATCTTAACGATATTATCTAACAAGGAATGCTTCAGATGTGACCTCTTTCGATTTGAATACAATTTTCATTATTATTATTATCACATCTGCCATAAACGTAACTGCAGCGTTAACTGCGTTTCCAAAACAATGTGTGCAAAGTTTGTAGAAGCTCGAGATCCCGAGTTCGAAGTCGTAACAATTTCGTCCTCGAAACATTTTCTTCTTGAGCTACTTGCTATATATTTGTTAAAAATAAACATTAATTAGAATAGATTCTACAATACAGCTTAACGCTTTACAGACCAGTTATTCGGCTGTAATTATTTTATTATTATAGAACAATTAAATATTTTTATATTTTTATAACGTTAGCATTAAACAATATTAATTTTATCTATTTTATTTAGTTTACTTCTATTTAGAAAATTGTATAATAATATTAAAATTTTTACCTCCTTAATAGATAACAAATTATAGGTTACCATAATGATTTATAGACTGCCAGACGGTAAAGTATTAATTAGAATACATTTCCTAACACATTTGAATTCAAACATATTTTCTAATACACTTTAGTGAAAATAAATTTCTGAATACACTTCGATTGGAATACATTTTTTAAATAATTTAATAATGTACTAGCAAACCTGGCGAACTCCGTTTCGCCACCAGATGGCTTCGTTTTTTTGTAACATTTCGTTTGGGGATTAAAAGATGAAGAAAAGTTATTTTTTTTTGTTTTATAAACCATATTGGTTTGTAGTACATGCTATGTATCAGAGATGGCGCTGTATGTGAAAAATGATTTTCCCTGTTTTCCTGCTTTTCTGTTGAAATTTTTCCAGAATTTTGGTTGCTATAAACCTCACGGAGCCCGAGACCTTTCCAACGAATGCAAAACCGTGGAAATCGGTTCGTGCGTTCTGGAGTTATAGCGTCAGGAAGGAAAACCCGACTTATTTTTATATAATAGATATTGTTCAACAATATTGATTTGAATCATGGATTTAAGCACTCTATTGTTGTGTTAAGTAACTATGTCATTTGTCTCGTTAATAATCCATAATAACCTCGTGAATGCACATTTAGAATAAACAAATAAACAGAACAAATAATTTCGATAAAATAACATAGAACGTTTTGTATTCCCAAAAGAAATTTTCAGTCTCATTCCTTAGAATCGAATCGAATCGAATCGAATCGAAAAGTCATTGTTTCGTGATCCGAACGTCGTGTTATCTGATCAGACCATAGAATCGAAATTCAACCGTGGCTCCTGACAGTACGATTCGCACGATTGTTGTTCACAAGTGCGTTTATCCGTGTTCGCAGTAACGCAGGGGCTAGAACAATGAGTATCAACGAAGGAAATCCTGTGGCGACCGCTGCGTTTTCTTCGGAACCGATGACCACTTCCACCGGAAGCCTGGGCGACGATTATCCGGCGAATTCAGAACTTCCCCTTCCCCTCACGACACTCTCCGTCGAGGATTGTGTTTACAAAGGCGAAGGGAATGCTAACGTCGTTATTGCACTCCCGCAAGTAAGTCGATAAACCTTGTCCTCTATCTGCTCGAATAAGTAAGCAAAACTATTCCTCCCAGGATTTCGACAATATTCCTTTGCGTCCGAAACTATGTTCATGCTAAAACTTTGGGCATCTCGTTCGACCCAAAGTTGTTATTTATTTATTTGTTTATTTATTTTACGTTACGTCGGATAGACCGCTGTTGCAGACCACTCTTAATTGTATTTTATTGATACGCGTATTATCTTGGGAAAGAATATTATTTATAATCTATGTAATACGTTTCACTACAGTGGAAAGTAATCAGTAGACTGTGAATTTTATAAATATGTGGCAAAATTGGATAGGTGTAATTTGATGGAATAATTGAAAGAATTTAGAAAGACCCAACAAATTATCTTTAATTTACTCAAGTGATCGAAGAATACATATTAATGAATACACTTGCTATCTATGATATTACATAGAAATCAATAGTCTAGTAATAAGCTAGGATATTATATTTCATGACGCAGATGTCTGTTTTTCCAAAATACATTTGAATAAGTTTGCACAGTGAATGTCTTTAAGACGGTATCTGTGATAAAACGTTTTCCTGCTTTATATACATTATTTTAGTATTAAATATAAAATTTAATATATTCTCACATGAATAGAACCTTTTATAATTACCTTTTCATTATTCATAAGATTTATGTAGATTTTGTATCGGGAACTGAAATGATTAGAATAAAATTATTAAGTTTGAGAAATTGTCAACATTATTAAAAATTTCCATCGTGCGAAGCCATTCGTTTAACTGATAATACAATTCACAGTTTGTCTATAACACATTTGTATAAGAACGGTAATAACATTTAATATTTCCCTTAGTTTCTCCCAACTGTTCAAACGTATACTTATAAGCGGTAGCCTAGATCACTATCCTACATATGCGTTATTAATACGTGATACGCTGTTTGTTACTAATGTAGAATACTCCTCAATTTCCATTCGTAATCGTTTCCTGACATCGTACATAATTTTTATAACGTAAACACATATCTCGTCGGATGTACTGCTACTTTTTCATCCGTATTCGTCACGAGCTTCCGACATCCAACGTCATTTTTAAACAGCAAAAACACGCCTAGTCGATTTACTGCACTTGTCCATTTGCATTAGGCATAACTTTTCGCACAATCGCTTCCGTTTTCCTTCTCAGATAATCTCGTTGAATATAATTATACCGCTCATTCCTAACGTTGGAAATTTCCGATTCGACTATAACGGTATATTTATAGGTTTCATTTAACTGAGTAAATTATCGTGATAATTTCGAAACGAGATGTTGTGTAAGGTTATTTATTCGTCGGATGTTGCAGTTGAAGTTGTATCACTCCTCAATAGGTATATTGCAATAATATTTAAACGTATATCACATTTTTCTGGGACACTAACCATTGGCAGTTTGCTAACTTTACTATCACATTTATTTTACATTTATATTTTTTCTTAGATATAGTGAAATTACCTAATAATTTCTTCCGATGCCGATAAAAAAAAAACAATAGCGATGGTTTTCGTGTTAATCTATCAAAAACCATAAATCAATCATGAAAATGATTTAATTTAGAAAACACAGCTACGAGAAACACGGTAAAATTCTCAAAACTTTTGCTGCATCTACTCTCACTGTTATATTAATAATTTCGTTAATTTTAACATTTCAATGTGATCGAATTTTCCGTTTTATTAATAGTATGAATCGAATGAAGAACACATACAGCCTTTGTACACCCTTTAAAACGAAGTAACTTTTTTAGAATTGGACCACAAAAACTTTGTTTTTGATTTATAACTGACAGAAGCTGTAAATAATATTACGAGCAGTTTTTACAAGTTTTTTACACGAACCTATAATGAAAATTTATAAGAAAACATCTTGGACAAAGTTTGTTTACATCAACAGATAAGATAAACCTCCGAGCTTCTTAAAAAGCCTTAAATAGTTTACACCGAGTATTAAAAACTTGTTGAACAGCGTACGGAGATCTTTCTGACGTATACGCGTACTTTTATGATCGATGCGTGTGTTGTATTGCAATGAACGTGATCAAATATTTTTTCTTTCCTTTCGCTAACCGATGCCCCTACACGCAATGATAAGAGCAATATCTAGCGTCTCGATGCGTATTCGATGGTAATGCGCTAAAAGCGACGTGTATCAGGCAAAACAAACTTTTTTGTTTCGAATTGCATTTCGTGAACCCATTCGCGATGGTTCTTCCAATAGTTGTTTTTTTTTCTTTTTTTTTCTTAGAGGTTTTACGTCGCATCAGCTGCAAGGCTATTAGCGACCTTCTATTTAAATAGACCCTACATTTTGTTTATTAAGCCTGTATCTCTCAGAAATTTTAATAGGTCCTTGATTTTGTTGCTGTTTATGTTATCCTTGAGCAGTGGTTTTAGTTTGTGTTTGATGCGCATATAATTGTATTTTCGGCAGTTTAAGATTAGATGGTCCGTTGTCATTTGGGTGTTGCATTCTACGCATAGGGGGGATGGTTCTTTAGTTAGCAGATATGAGTTTGTGTATCTGGAATGGCCAATTCGGATGCGGGTAATCCCTACTTGGTCCCTCCTGGGTAGTGTACTGGTCATTTGATAGTTACTGAAAAATTTTTCTGTAATGTTAGTTATATGGAGTGGGGCTGATTGTTTCCATGTAGTTTCCCCAATAGTTGTTAATCGAGATTATTCGTTACGTTAAAGAATTCTGACAGCAGTTACGGCCGCCGTGTTTCGCAATTCACGTTCCACCGGAAACCGACTGCTTTATTGTGGTGTATCGGACACGGCAGACTGTTATTACGTCATTGTCGTTGTTTCAATATTCTTTCCTTCGTGATACTGAAAATGTAATTTATTGGCAGAGCGGCACGTTCACGCTGTGCGCTTATTCAAATAGGTCATTTGATTCGCAGGGAAATCAATGTTCCTAGCTGATGTCATAGCCGCGGGTTCCTCATTGAATCGATGCACGTTGGCAACACGTTTGACGTGCAACCTTATTAGCGGACTTGCCTTGGTTACCACGTGGGACGCGAATTTCTCGCGAACATCTGTTTGTTTCGAATTCGCGACCATGCTGGAAACAGTTGGCGCATACGGTAAATACGAGATTTAATTACCGGCAAATTAGCGATCCACGTGTCTATAGTTCTCGTTAATGTCTGTCAATCGTACCTGAATAATGTATCAGAAACACACGTTTCTGCGAACGACAGTTGTGTAACTGCGGTTGTGTAACTATTCGAAAGGTAATGTTACCCTTCTGATTAAGGTTGGATAAGAGGATGCCCACCTGCCCGGAGGTGAAGAGTTGAGGCTTCGCACGAAAACGGGTTTTCTTTTAAATAAACTAATGCTCTATGCGTATTTGTTCTATCGCTTCACGCAGTCAGTCGAGAAAATCGATTTTCAATATATATATATGATATCAATTTCAATATTTGGTTTACGGGGTATTGAAAGCAACTAGTTCATATGACTTAATAAACGGAACAGAACTATTATATGCATATCTAAAGAACCAAATTTATTGAATAAACTTTGCACAAATCTAGCAGATTAATATAGTTTTGACTTGCATTTTGTGAACTCTTTAAAAACTAGAGTAAGATGATGTAGTGTAGTGTTACAATATTTAACCCCTTAAGGGATAATTTTTATATTTTTATATTATATGCATATCTAGAGAACCAAATTTATTGAATAAACTTTGCACAAATCTAGCAGATTAATATAGTTTTGACTTGCATTTTGTGAATTCTTTAAAAACTAGAGTAAGATGTAGTGTAGTGTTACAATATTTAACCACTTCAGGGATAATTTTTATAGTAGGGAACAATCTATTTAATTGCTTATTTTTTATTTATCGTCCATTTCATTTCATTTGATGAGGTTTCTTCGGTATTGCTGAGGGATTCTGTAGCGAATGGTTTTCCTACTGATTCTCATTTTCTTTATATTATACTTAGAATAATCATAATTTTTAAAAATCTAAACGTGGCAGAATACCTGAAGAGGTTAAAGTTGTAGAGCCAGTGCTGTAACAATACAATAGCCGATACACAGACAACATAACACTAATTTTAAAATATGTAGCTAGAACGATCATAGACTTAATTTATKGTACATGTAACCGAGATTCCAATAGTTTTATTGACACTTCTAATTCGAATACAGCTTCCTCAGSCACAAAACATATAATCAAGTTTTAACTARKTCTAAACTGGGTCTGGGTTGATTGGACAAAGATTGCCCATATACCSTACAGTAYCTGCTCATAGATAACGATATTGGAGATGTAAGGAAAGACATAGAGATTATGCAACGCGTTTTAGTAAAAGTATGTATTCGTTTGTACTTCTTAAACTAAAAGCTAGCAACGATTATGCGACACGAAACGTTTATCTGAAACCACTTTGTAACTAATGATTTTAGTGGAAAATGTATTAGATAAAAGTTAAATGGTTACAAGGAAAACGTAATTTGGCATTGTTGGTCTTTTGTTCGTGGAAGAATAAAGGTCATTTAAAAGTACAGTTTTTCCTTCAAATTGAATAATATATTTTTCAGTATACTGCTCAATGATGTTTGTAAAACTATTTATTAAAAAGCAGTTAATTCAGTAAATTAACTATATGAAATTATTATTTACCATTCTATTTTAACTATCACTTGCACAGATTAAAACATGAACACTATTAAAAGGGATATTTCAACCCTTTGCAATCACATGATGCTGATAGGGCCAGAATATACATAATATCAACGTCGAAGTAGCATTTCTTTTTAATTATTATTTTTTTAGTTATGTGAAATACATAAAAACACAATATCGTTTATTTACTATTTATATACTATTTCTTTTTTTAAATTAAGTTTGCCTAATAATATAGTAAAAACAATAGATCATCAATTTATATAAAACACTTTACTTGTTCTACACGTTTTTAATCCGGGGTCACAGCGATTGGAACATCTATCCTACAACGTGAGAAATTGCTGTATCGAGAAATTGACGATAGCATATGTATGCTATACAGTTAGCAAAATTTTCTGAAAATCGTTATCCTTTGCATGTAATTACCGTCATTGTTCGCTCTCGAACCGGGCATATTCTTTCGTTGAACAAAAAACGTGCGGCATACAAATGTGCACAGTTCAACTATAATCAATCTTGCCCACATTCCTTGCAGAGTCGTTGACCCTCCGACTCGGCAAAGAAAATCGCGTCGTGGACACGCTCGCTCGAAAAGCCCGTGCGATTTCAATGACGTCGTTTTGCTTCATCGAGTCGTCGCAAACAGTCCGAAATTCTCGCGGTGTTTTTTCGCGATGGTCCGTGAGGTGATCCCCAGGGCGAGGATACGTGATCGGAGTCGATGATGAAGAGCACGTAAAAGATGAGACGAACGTCGCCGAAAGTGGGCAGAGAGTATTGTAATAAGATCGAGCCGAGGCGCGGCTGTAACCGTGCCGGAATGACGAAAACGAATCAGCTCTTATACAGGATCCACCGAGCGAGGCGCTTTCTATGCAAAATCCAGTTAGATTCGGCGAACAGAAAAAAATATTTCCAGCGGACGTAACTCCTGGAAATCCAGGAAGGACCCGCGGGCAGGAAGCGAGTACGTAATAACGTTACTTTGGAAGGAAATACGAATCATAGCAAGACCGTTGCATCGTCGAATAAGAATTCCACCGAGCAGTGACGACTTTCGTTTGTCGTTTTTAGAGAAGATTTTCTTCTCTGGCATGACTGTTACGTAGGCGGAAACGCGTATATACACTTTTAGATCCGCGTATTCTTTGTTTGAGCAAGTACGGGAAATTTTAATTTGCCAGGCAATTATCTGATCTCAGATTTATTTCCCCGGGATTTTAATAACCGTAGTAAAGTAAAGAGAAGTAGAAACACAGCTACGTCTGTTTCACGTGATAGTCAGGTTCCTGGAAATATCGTGCGTATTCAATTTGTTCATGTTCCATATTTTGAAAATGAACACGCGACGCCGAACCTAGTAAAAATAATAAATTCTTTCTGGACGAATCGTATACAACTAATTGCCGAAGTGAATATTTTTGGATTTTACCCCTTTTGGCCGCATCGATTTAATTACGAGCTTTTAAGAATAGCATACAAGAGTAAATTAAGTAAAGATAATTAAGTTCTGTTTTCATTGAACTGAATACTTTACTTTATTTAGAAATTAGCAATTACACTTCAGAGACATTCGCGTATCCAGTAAATAAATTACAGAAACTACAGAGATACAGGAAATATAATATATGTTGGTGTAAATCCGAGGTGGCAGCCTCACGGTTCGATTTCTCCTTATGAACTGGGAGACTAGACAATGCCTGGATCGTCCGGGTCTCCAGCGCCAAACAGTCCACCCTCGCAAAGGGTCATAAAACACTTTGGTGGGTCTGTTTTCCATCGTTGAAATTCCAAGTTCTATTCAATTTTTAACAGAGATTTTAAATTATGATAAATTTCTAATAGAAATTAAAATTTTAGTATATTATCAATTAAAATTTAGTACCAATTTTAAGTCAATAATATTTGTATCATTAATAATCTTAATTACCCGTTCATTGAACCACGTTAAATTAAAATGAATCGCGTAGATGTCAGATTTTTCTTATAAACAAAATTGTGTAAACAGAAGCTGTATATTGTATTGCAAACATCAAATTTAGTGTATGAGAAACTAAATAAAAATTAGTTTTCCATGAAAAAAATTTGTTCAGGTACGAAAAATCATACAGTTGATTACGATTTCACATAGCAAATTCAATTTCAAATGCATTACTTTGATTCTACCAATTTGAATGAAGTATTTCATTTAATTTTGCCCGTATTTGCACAGTACATCGATATGTAACGTAAATATTAATAAAGTGCGGCGTTTAATTCTGACGAAACTTCCGTTTTCAATATTTTGACAAGGTACACCACATTTCCATATTGCATGCGAGACCAAGATAATTATTATCGATTTATTAATATTTAACACCAGCTTCTTATTCTATAGCATCTGTTAAATTGTTTTCACGACATCCTGCCATTACTTGTGTGTACCTTGTGTGTACAGAAGCATTAATATTTATTTTTATGAAAAATTTGTAACAAAAGTATCTTATACGATTACCTTTTAGCGATTTCTTCTTACACATTTTATGTGCTGTTAGATGAAAGGAACGTTCGTATTTATGCATTTTACAATATTTATTTCGATTTAAATTATAAAGGAAATTTTAAAAAACAATATACATTATTTCATTGCTTTTCTCTATTTTTTATTTTAAGTAGTCAAACAATGTCTCCTGTGAACGGCTCAATTGTTTCAAAAATGACATCTGCTATAATCCATATGATATATAATCTTGTAATAAGTATAACACATCGCGTTACAACGAGTTACATCACGCCTATAAAGTTATAAACGGACTACGAGTGTAAACTTTTGATTTTATGGAGCGTGTTGCAAGAACGCACGGTCAGTGACAAAAGTTTATTCGCCGTCTCTGACCTTTGTTCTGTATTCGTTAACATATTTGAATTCTGAATCAGTATCAATGGCTTCGAAAAGGTGTGTAACGGATCCAGATAAAAATCGTATGAATGTTAATATACATACATTAAACATTACTCTTGTATCATAATGCATGTTTGAAGTAAGAATTCTGTGATTTCTTACGAAAGAATTTCTATAATTTCTACAATATTTCTGCAGTTTAATTTTTTAATTTTTGTCTGCATTAAGTTTATTTATATAAAAACAAAAAACTGTTAAAAGTGTGTCAGTAGTCTGTTTTGTAAATCACAATACATACATATGTACACACGAACATAAATACTGTGGGTCACGAAGACTATGTATTAAGTTTACCATTAAACTTACCTTGTAAAAAAACAAATTGCCACGATCTCTGTCAAATGTCGATATCGTGACACAAATACTTTATTTAAATTTCACAGGGTCAAACAAGATCGAAGTTACGGGCTTCGTCTTGAAATGACTGCCACGAGACTATGCAACTGCTACGCTTCTAGGCAGCATGCAATATTTCTTTTTACAGACAGTTAATTTCATTTGTTTTGATTGCGAAAGGGAACAGCAGACTTGCTCGTCTCGCGAGCAAAAGAACCGCGCCGCGCGGTTTCAATCTGTTCCAATGCTGCCCGTAACAAATAGTAGAACTCGCCGTGTTTTGCAGTGTTTATCGTCAACTGCTATTTGCGAAGGTTCGATTCGCGTGGCTATGTCATCGACAGAAATATACAATCGTTAGCCTTCTCTTCGGCAATCGACTAACAACGAAGAACTTATTATGCCTTCAGTCGGATTGATAATACCGTGCTTCGTGGCGCGTCGAGCAACTGCTGGAAAATTCTGATTGGATTTTCTGTCGAGAAAGATCATTATCCTCACGATGTCAGAGATCTTTTGTTCCTTTATTTATAGCAGTCTTAAAAATGAACACTTCGATCAATTGTTTCGTCCTCGATTTTTCATCTTCGGTATTTTTTATCAGCTGAACACTTCACCGTGGAATTTGCGAAATCATTGAAACAATGCTTTCTTTACAGTCTACTGCTTCACAATTGACCGAGGCGTAAATTAGCTGTTACTGATCCAATTCACTTCTTTTACGCACGAGAGTTTCAATTAATAATGAATGCTAATTTTCATTTCTGTTTAAAAATGTAGTTTAATGAGCAATTTTTGAAGATTTTATTCTAAAATTTTATTACATAGTAAAGATACAATTATGTTTTTTCAAAAATCATTGAATAAAATCCTATGTGACTACGATTATCGTGGATTTTTATATAATAGTACAAATACATCATTATAAATAAAAAATAAATAAATATGCTGGTGTCGTTTTTAGAAACTTTGTTCCAAGAAAATAGGGTTCAAAGATTCGTTTGTTATTCCCGACAATTGAAAGTTCTCGGTGGAAGAAAACTCGTGGTAGCTACAGGTACATAGTGCCTGTATAAAGTGTACACAACCTCGCGAGTCGGGTGTGTATGCGTTTACAGAATCAGCGGAACGTACCCTTAACGATCTTTGTTCTTGAACCATAATTGCGAGTTTATTGTACCTGATACCGTACGCAAATTGGAGGCGGTGCATGTGCAAGCTGCATGAAGCCAGCGCGATTAACTGCTTGTTTGCGTGCCCTTAAAAGCACGCGTCATTAAAAGAATTTAAAGAAAGTTTGTTATTGTAGTTCACCGATTTCTTCAATCGCGAAGGCAATAGATTTTCTCCGTAATTCTCCGTAACGGACAACGACTTGTCCAAGAACATTCCGTTAAGACGAAAACTGCCGATGCGAAAAATTGTTTATTGAGTCCAGTCAAAATGTTTAGGAAAAGTAAAAGAATGGTAAAATGTTTCTTGTTTGTATATTTGAACTTTTTGTTTCATCTCTTATTATCTGCACAAAGTTTGATAACCAAATTTATACATTATTTATCAAGCGCAAGTATCGATGTATAATCTTCCTCAACAAGTATTGTACATGGTGCAAAAAAAGATTAACATCACGACTACCATTGACTTTTCTAAAATTAAAAAATTGAAAGATTATTTTACAATTTATCGCTTTCTACGTATCTCAAACCGAATTTGTTAAAATTTGTTAACATATTATTGTTAATAACTTTGATGCATGAGTAAAATTAATATGTAGAAAATAATGTTTAACTTCTTGATCTTGAAAAAAACCGGTCAAAGTAAATTTTGTAGCAGCTTACTAATATTGTTTTATGCTAAATGGATAGTGTATGATCGATGTGGTATAGTCGTGACATTTATTTTTATAACATCCTGTACTTCTAAGTAAGATTATTTTGGAATTTCCAAAATATGCGAACATGTTTCATGAAAATTTGAATTGATATAATGAGCCGAGTATACCACAACTTGCCATTTCTCCATAATTAGTATGATAATCATACTACATACATGGATCGCGACATATGCATAGTTCTATATTACATGAAAGCATATATTAATTTCACTGAATGCAGCAGTACGATAATCTTCATAAACTTGAAAGCGTTATAAATCCTTTGCCTTCATTTATATAATTGACATTTTCACGAAACTTTTACTAGCAAATAAAATGTCATCTCCTCGGAAATGATTTTTCAAACTACATTGTGTAAATTCTTTTGGAGTTATTTCTTTGTTCAATTATATCGTGTAAAATTATTACAATGATTCGTAATAAACATTTATCAAAAGTTGTGTTTAAAAAAAATTTTTGCTTGGCGTTTTCTTGCGTCAGCATATGTCACGTGTTTCTAGGATATGGAATATCAGTTTATTCTACCCTAATGTAATTATTTATTTATACAAGACCTTCATTGCCGAGGTCGTTGACCGTAACATGGAAAACAGATGGCATAACGTTACGTCCTCATATAATAACCATTTACGTTCTTGCTAACCTAGTAATAATGATACGTATCAATCATAATACTTATCAACAACAATAACTATACTTTAGATACAATACAAAAATGTAGATAAGATAACAATAATAGTTTCGATTAAGTAATAATAACTGTATCATACCATTTAGTCATTATGCACTTAGATTAATGTTATTATATTATTATTATGTTATTACATTAATGGTGAATTAGATGTTATATTAGATTTTTGAAGCTTTTTAGTAGAGTCGGACAATAATTGTCGTGAATAAATGTTTATCTAAGATAATTATCCGAATGAATTCTCTTCAGTCGAATATTTTTATTTTATTTAATATATTTTCTTATATATTTATATATTAATATTTATTATTTATTATAATTATTATTTATCAAGGTTATACATTTATATTCAGGTAAATTTTCATTTGACAATGAATAGTTTAATAATACTCTTAGCTATTTGTTTAATAATGATGAAAACTCAGGATGCGTTTCGATAACTACCATTGTGTAGTTTATGCTTTTATGAGCTACGAGCCTAAGTGTTTTTGCAATCATTTACCTGGAACATGCACAAGGATCTAATCATGTATTGTACACCGTGATTCATAAATCCATAAACTTGTAATACGCGAATACGGTTTCTTATGTAAAAAATCTTTCACGTCATGAGAAATGGCTTATCGTTATTGCACGTGATTTATGGGTATCAGACATTATCGAAATGAAGAACATTTCATATTTAAGTATTATTTAACATAGCACGGTAATTACATTTATCATACCATTTTTTAATCACTATACACGACTTTCTCGATCACGATTATAAAATGCTTTCCTAGTTGAGCGTTTTGGAAGTAGAAGTTTTCATTGAGATACATTTGAAGTATTTCAAGATATAGTTCTATGAGAAAACATATTTACTTAAATAAAAACTCTTTGAAATTTTGGTTGCTTATTTTAAAAATAAAAGTATTTTATATAGGAAGATACTACGTTCCAAAGAGAATGTCTTGCAAGTTCGTTACAAGTGTAACATGAAAATCTAGTTCACATTTACTGTATGTGCTTGGCTGGGAGTTCCGTTATACTGATTCTCAGCATCCGTCACTTCGGGAACAGTTAAATCGATGCCCGATAGTTAATGTGCGATACATATATTTTAAAACGTAGTAACCTTACAAAGATGAGACGCGACGATGTGGTGTTGTTGCCGGTGGTACAAAGGTCGTGTTTTTCGACGCAATCGAAGTCTCGTGCACGTTCTTGTTTTGTAATAATAATCGCTCGCTCCCTTTCGGGCCTTTCATTCGTGAGCTGATTGGAAGGTGGAAGGGGAAGTGGCAGGGGAAGTGGAAGTGGAAGTGAAAATGTAAAATAACAAGGAAGCATAAAAATATGTATACAGGAAAAGGTTGGGCCTTGATGGTTGAAGATTTAGGATGGTGATTGCTTTATGAGTGTGCTCCTCGCTAGGACGGTCGAGGAATCGGGACTGGGTCCATAAAATGGTTGGACCATGTTGCGCCCAGACATTTACTTCATAGGTAAATTACATATTCAACTTGGCTTGGTGGAAGATTCCATGTAATGGTTCAATTTTTAATAGCTTATCGAGGTCTATGCGAATGATGATAATGATTTTTTTTCCTTTTATTGTTCGAGATTCATAAATAAATTCAGATCTTTGCTACTATTAAAATTAGTTCTCCCTTTTCGAGGGAAAACTCGTCCCTTATGTTTCAATTATTTAATGACATGCATCGTAATATCAGACATTGGACGAACTCTCTCTCAATATATCATTTCACTCGCTACACTTTCTTGTTCACCGTGTATGACATTTCATAGAAAATATCTCAAAAAGTTTGATTATGATCTATGAAATCCCGAGAATTTTGTTTATACGATATTAAAGTACTCTTGATGATATTGAACAAATTTCGTAGACTAGTTGCTGCTTTAGCAGTCGAAAGATTAATCTTGTAGGTTCGAAGTTGCAAGTGAAGAGAACCTTTTCCCAGCAACTATAAATGTACCAATAAATTATAAGTTAGCAACTATAAATGCTACCGATAAATCGTAGCAGTTAAAAGTGACGCAGTGTTCCAGTTCCTCTCTTTTATCGAACTAGAAAGTTTTAATCGACTCTGTATATTAACGCCCTGGTTCGGTATAAATTATTCTGCCAGCCAAGCACTCCAAGATTTTGTTCTTATAAGTTCGAAAAATAGAATTATCGTCATCAGTATTTTATCGTGTACGCTTCGACTCTCCGTTTCACTACTTTCAGCATGATTCGACACAAGGTTAAGGCATAAGTTATTTAATCTACATATCGTACAACTGAAAAGGATTCACACCGATCAAGCTTCTTGCGTTAGGGATATTTTTAGAACGTATATTTGTTTTCTAACATTACAGTCAAGTGAGTTAGTTCAATTTCGAAAAAATTATTCTGCTTTAAAGAGTTTTTAAAATTCCGATAGGAAATATTTAATTAATATAAAATAATTAAAAAAACCGATAGGAAATTGTTATAATTTCTTAAATGTATTTCGAAGTTGATTATATTAAATTATAACAAGTACACACACACATACATACATACATATATTAGATTGTAATAAAAACATCGTTTTCGTGAAAGGAAGTTAAATTTCCTTTTTGTTGATATATCTGCCTAATTAGTTTTTCTATTATTCCTCATCTTATTTGGTTTCGTGCATTTTGCAAATTAATATAATTAAGTAGACAGAAAACAGTAAAAAATTAGTCAATTAATTGCACAAGTGACATACTGACATGTGCTATGAATGTCGCGGACATTACCTAAACTGTATGAAAAATGACTCCATGTGAATCTTTACGCAAAATAAAGATTTTCTGAATGAATTATAAGGAACAGAAAATAATTAAAAATTTTCAATAAGTTGGAGGAGTGTGAGAATATTCTAAAATTCTCGTCATGTCTGCATTTGTTAGTGTTTCGCCTAACTAATTTTATCATAAAGATATAAAATCGGCTTCGTGATATTATATAAAACATAATATTATAAAATAATAATATTATATAAAACATAATATTATAAAATAATAATATTATAAAAATATATAATACTATAAAAAGCTTTTCACTGGAAAGAAAAAAGTCCTCGTTGCAAAAGGTATTGAACAAAAGTTAACCCTTCTTTGCATGATTTTTCCTATTTTTTAAAAATAAATCAGGTTGATGTAATTAATGCTCTAGATTAAAGGAAAAATATTTAAAAAAATCCTAGTATAAATAAGAATTTGAATTATTTAAAAAACAGTATGATGGAAATTTACATCATTATGCATTGTTACATATATAGCTCAGTACTAAATAAATCAAAAGATATTGTTTACTTATTCTCCTTTATTCTAAATGATAATTTAAAAAACAATTATTATTTTTATTCAAGCACAAATTAACTCCACATTTATTACACGAAATTGTGGAATAGCCTTTACATTTGGGAATTTTACACAAACAGTGGAATGACAAGTTCTAGGCTTGTTAATTGACAGTGACGTTTGCTATTTTTTGACAACTGCGTTTTGTTGTACGCAATAGTCATTTATAAAGTTGCCAGCAACAACAAATTTAAAGTTTACAGTTTTTGAGTACCCTTTTTTCTTCACTAAATGTTATGATTGAAATTTCCATCATCATGCAAAGAAGGGTTAATTCCTCGGTTAACAGTCTAGCTGTTTGCAATGTTGACTTATACGATTTCAATTAAATGCGAATTGTTTTCTTGAAGACAGTGTAAACACGTTCGGCTGAATTTTTAATCAGATGCCAAGCGCGATCGTAGAGCATTCCCTTGGGGGGAAGTTGAGTTCGCGGAACGTTGTTATTCGTTTATATCGAATACTCGGTTCTCTTTCCCGTAATCATGTACAAACAACAGCGTATATCATTAACGGCGCGGCGGGCGTCCGATAAGAGGAAGTCAGATGTCCGTGTCGTAATTATGCTCACTTTTGTATTCGAAGTTATCGCCGGATCGAGATCGCGAATGAATAGAACATCTGCGTGTACCGCCTCGGAAAGCCTACGGACTCCCGGTGTGTGCATGCACGCGTGTGTTACGCACATCGCACGCACGTTTGCGGCAAGCTCGTTCGCATTATTCCTACGGACAGCTGGAAATACGGATGCGGATGTGCGAACTGTTTTACGTACGGAATGCTTATTGAAAGGATCATTGAGTATTTCTAACAGCAGAACATTTTGTTTCCTCGAAGATAGTTTACAATTCATTATACTTTGCATTGAGATGTTTCTCGGTTGCTGCTTCCTTTGTCTTCCTTTTAGTACTAATTTTCGTAGCTAAAGATATGCAAGGAATTGTATTAGACAATCACATATTACATTAAATATAAAAAATATGTTAAATATAAATACAGTAAAGTAATATATAATATAATGCGCAGAACTTCCGCATGATTTTGTACAAACTTATATAGAAACGTAACTCTTATTATAAATTTAAATATAAATTTAATCTTTATTTTGATTTGAAAACATGAATACTGGAATAGGGTAATAAGGAAAGGGCAATAAGAACATAATGTATAGTAAAGTATTTCTATCGAAACAAGAAGTTTCGCTGTGTTAAAAGTATTTAACAGAAGGTAATTTAAAAAAAATTAATATTTATGCAGCTGAGGGGCAAATAAGGTATTCCGCACGATCCATCGGTCCGTAGTCTCCGCTTTTCTATGACCTCCCGAAGCCCACTTCTATTAGTAAATGAGAAGACCAATAAACTAATCGACGCGGGGAGCAAGAGGAATCAGTCGCCCGCTCCACCTAACCACATCTTTTGTCCAGTGAGTAACATAGCCAATAATAATCAAAAGTCTGGAATCAAATAAAAATGGAAGAGGCAAGGTGGAGCAGGCGACCGATTTCCCTTGCCTCTTGTGTCATTTAGTTTACGCGTAGTATTTCATTTCGTCGTCTGCCGATATTACCTTCGGGTTCTTAGCGTTGTACATTAACGCAGGCGTAAGATGTCCGTAAAATTCCTATACTTGAATAATACATTGCAAGCCTGTGAACATGAGAGTAATAACTGCACAAGGAAAACATGATTATTTTAACTCATACTTCATACATGTTGAACCTATGTACGTGTATGAGAATCGTTTAAAAAGATCAAATGATACAATATAAATATAAATACTATGTGTACAGTACAGTACGTTTGTTGCGTAATGAAAAGTTAATAATGGTGCTAATTAGTAATTAGTAATTACAAATAAGCATGTGTTCATCAGAAGTATCTGAAGTTATGAAGTATCTGAAGCTAGGCAGAAACATTGTTTATTTACAATAGGCCAGGATCTAGTACCTCGTTTCCTGGAAAATGGAGCTAATAGAAAGGAGTAATAGGCGATGAGAAACGGTGCTATGCTTTTTTTAACTGATTTATTCCGAGCAACTGACTGTATACTGACATTTACGTGAATGTTAATGTGCACAAACTTCCGCAATCTATGAATCACTAAATTATATACATTGATGCGATTATGGCACGCGTATATTTCACGTATAAAATTAAGAACACAAAATCTAGCTTTATTGGTCAGCAAAAATATGTTTACAAATATGCACAGTTTTGCCATGATGATTTAAACTCTATTTTTATTGAAGTAATATAAACATATTCGAATAATTGTAAACTCTTTACAAACTTATTATAATTATTTTGTGAAACCTATTGTCTAAATTCTAGTTTTAAATCTTTAAGAACATATTAATAAATATTCGAACAATTATTATCAGATGAAGAACAAGGCTCCTGTTACTAACTCAAACTATTTATACAGCACATGTAGAACACGCATAAGCAATTTATAACAATGTGATTGTTGAACATTCAAGCCAAAAAGACAAGTCTGACGAAGAATAATGTTTTATATCAAAAATATAAATAAATAAAACGAATACATATTAACATTGAAAATGGTGTTATGATTACTATCATCGCGTATTTTCATTTTCTTGTAAGCAAATATGAAAATGTTGCTGTTTCTTAGAAGTTTTCTTTCAAACATACTAACCTTTGTAAGTGTGAACAATTTTTATGGTGTTGATTTTGTGTTGATTTCATGAAAATATAATCTTTCAATGAAAAGCCGCAAAATTTCGAGTAATAATCACAAAATCAGTACACTGGGGAGGCTGTTATCATTGCAATCAAGTACGTGTTACATTTTTCTGCATGTTTACGCAATGGTCAATTGATTCGATAATAAATTATTATCACAATAGCCCATTATTAAAGCAATAAATGTCGCACAATAAAATTAAATCACATGAAACACGGCGTCACATTAGCGGAAAGGTAGTAAAATAAAATGATAACGCCAATTTTCAAAATGACGCATTGCGTGCGTAAACATTTTTAACCATTTTAGCTTTCTACGTGAAAAAAGATGAATGAAATGTATATCGATTTTATGTGACATAATTGAAACGAAGTTTTATTTTAATTTCTTAATCTTTTTCCACAGTCTGTTTTATTTTTAAGTTCAATATAGCTTCTACCTTGCGAGCGATTTCTTTTCGTTCCAATTCTTTCATGTTGATCACTTTTATTCAAACGTTCCTTACTTTTATTGAGATTACTGTTAAAATAAATAATTAAAGAATATTTTATTAATACGAGAAAGATGTAATATGATGTAATTGACCGAAGACTATTCGATAAACATTGAAAATTAAGGTAAGATGTTCAAAAATTAAATACAATAAAATTAAGTTAAAATTGAGTTAAGATGATTTTCTATTCGGTTACTTAAATAAGCGTCAGCATTAACAGTTTAAATCTGTGCAAAAATAATTGAGGTTTTAGAGTATTAGCTTTAAAACGGTGTAGAGAAAAGAACTATGCGAACCTACAGATATGTTTTGTCGACGAATACATGAGTCTATATATCGCGTCAGGGATTAAGTCTTGGACAAATGTAATCCTCAAAGGCGTCTTTGACGCCGCTTAGTTGTTGGAAATCTTCCATAGAGCTTGTCAAGATGCTTATAAGGTAATAGCCAGCTAGCGGAAGGTCTCAGAAATAAGTCGGTTGAGGCACACTCTAACACAACCCAGTTCGTTAATTTTCTGCTGTATCATTTGCGCAATATTGCCATGAAAGAGTGCATATAGGTCGTTCTGAATGGGCAGTTTATAATTCAGAAAGGCCATGATATTTCCAGTTCTTGGGTCCTATTCTTAACGTTTCCAACAAAATTACTTAAAATTTTGTTCAACCTGTGTATGAACCGATACGGCGAATTTCGCTGTGTAAAATGGTACATTATCTACAAATAGGATTAAACGAAATACAACTGGTACGCGTTGCTCTGTAAAAATGATACAATTCGGTTTAGTTAAACACTTAAAATAATAATTGCTAAACATTTTACCAACGAATCAGACTGTTATCCCTTTGCTATCGCGTTTCTGCAGATATTAGTTATCACCGAGAGTACATCGAACGGATTCGACCGTTCTCCGTCGATGCTTCAACATCCTTTTACAATTCGCGGCGTCCATCTATTCGCATAAACATCCGCCTTCGTGCTCGCTGTGAATCGTAAATCATCCGTTCTCGCCCACACTCCTGTAATTACGGCTGTTCCGTATCTGTCCGGAGAAACTTAATTTTCCACACAGTTCGTCATATACTGTTGATAATACAGTTCGACGAATAACTTTTCCCCAGATCTGTAACTACGAGAGTTACAAATAGTATCCAATAGATTTCTGTGACGTGAATGCGAATCTCGAAATTGTTCATAATCCTCATTTAATTTTGATCTAGACTTTGCAATCTTATATTTCAAGAATAATCGGCAGTTTGAGTAATAATTATATAAAATGTAAATTTTCCATTTTCGGCGTCTGTTACTTGAAGAATATATTTACAGCTGTAACTTGAACAAGGACACATTTCTTAAGGTAGGATAGATGATTGTTTGGATAATCGTCGATTTGTTGAAAATGTTTCATTCATTTTGAAGTTTGTCCTCCAAGAGATTGAAGCACATAAAAGTGTACAGGATATTATAACGTGAATTAGAACCGTGTTACTATTGCTACTAAAGCGTAAATCTCAAAAATTTCAGTGCTCTTTACAAAATTGACTTTTTATGCACGGTATATGAAGATAAACAAGATTCCATATTTATATTCAATTTACGAGGGCTTATATTCACTCGAAGTTGCAAATTCGAATATCTATCGAACAAACGTAATTACACGGAGCGTATCGCGAATTCGCCTAATCGCGAGCCAATCGGAAGCCGACACGATTACGGAACGCCTAACTTGACTTTGTTATTTTTCGCGCAGCTGCTGCACGCGGCCTGCGCTCCATAGAAACGTCCGTACAAACGAGCTATGATCGCACTCGCAATTTATCAGTTGAATTTACCTGACTCTGTTTGGTACTGTCGACTCGCTTCGCCGGGAAGTTTTAGTATTTCGCACGTGTTTCACACGGTTATCGCGCCGATACGTACACGAACATTTTAGTGTCACGGTTCCGCATAAAGTCTTGCGCCCAACGTATTCGAAACAACGTATTTGTCAACCCTTATGTTAACGCACATGCTGGCTATTTGTAAATTGAGCTTGAAAATGGTCTTCCATTTTGTTTCTGAAGGAGTTTGAAAACTGGTTTTGACCTCCGCTATTGTATTCTAGATATTTCAGACGACTAAAATTCAGGGATCAGTTAGATACTCGTTTATTCGTCAGCTAAAGCTGGATAATTTTTTTAAAATAACACGTATATTACAAACAATTTTAAATTAATTAAAAAGAGTGGCATGCGTCAATGTAGAAATAGTTTACAATAATATCTTGCAAAAAATGTTTATTAAACGATAGACAGTGTAAACTAAAATTTATGATTTTATGTTTATAATTTATTTATATTCCTTGCAGGTGTATACACAGAATTTACTTAACATTATGAAATTATATTTCATTTTTTTATAATTATAACACTTGTTTTGTATATTATATTCTAAATACGAGTGTATTAGTCATTTTCCAGTTTTTATAATTTCTACAACATCAATTTATATGACATTGTGGATTTGCATGTTGTACGATAATAGTAATAATGATGTTCTAAATTGTGCTAAATTAAATGTTACAGATTACATTAAATTACCATTTAATGCCATTTTTACAGATGTCTTTTGCTTTAATTTATAAATGGATGATGTAGGAGGAAATTGAATTACACAACTAGAAAGAAATTACAAGTTACATTTCGTGTAAAATACAAAAGGTAAAATTCGAAACGAATATCTTTGTTAAGAGTTTATTTTGACGAATTCACAGATATATTGGAAATTCTAAGTATAAAACCTTTAAATCTATAGTAAGAAATGTTGGTTAATGACACATATGTTAATCAATAATCAGAACGTTCGTTCTTGTATGCATTACTGTCTGCAACGCATTGACTATATGTATAACTTATTCTCTGTGCAAGACCAAGCACTATCACATCTACATGTGCCGGCTGATTATCGCGATTGTTAACAACGTGTACTGTCTCGCTTCAGGTTATTGACTCGCGCACAATGGCGAACTATGGTTGCTTTGCTCCTTATATACAAATTTATCAAACCACTCTAAGCTTGACTTTTCATTTTAGAACCACTGAAATTTTATACAAAGCATAAAAACTTAAGAAAATTTAGTACTGTTTGTATTGAATTTTATTTTTGACTATATTGCAAACATAATTGCTTGAATGCGAATAATATGCAAAATATCCAATATAGGCTATGATAAAACTTGAATAAAACTATTAATATTCACATATATGCAGTAACAGACAATTACTTTTTTCATTTTATACTCGTCAGATGACTTCATATTCTTTTACCATGTAGCGGCACACGGCCGGCAACCATATTACACTATCTATAGTCTTAACAAAATTTCACATAGGATTATAAATTTAGAAATTATGAAGAAAATTGAAATTTATTTACGTATACCCTGTAGTAAAATAAATTGATAAGTGTTCATTAAAGTAGGATTTGATTTACTTTTTAGTAATTCACAACGTTGGAGGATCCTTCTTGCAAACGCATTGCGTTTGAAATTAACTTTTAACAATTTTATTGCTAATTCAATAATATCAAAAGTAAAAATCATATTTATTTGATAATAAGGTGTAAATTACTTTTCTTTCTGCAAAGATTATTAACACTAAAACAAAACGCAATTAGTGTATGTTTTACATTAAAGAAAAGTAGACTTTACTTAAATTTAAGAAAGTTCACCTAAACATTTTTGATATATTTTCATAATATCAGAAATCATGAAAGAAAAAATCAGGAAACGATTATGTTGACTGATTTAGTAGTCCTGTTGATAATATTCATTATGTATTTGAAAATATAAAAAATTTTCACTTCAAGTAACGTTTTAATAATTGGATTGCGGATCTTTATGCAAAATAAAATTTATCAAAGTTAATTATAAGAAACATTAGTTAGATGCAAATGTCTATCCTATTTCAGTAATTATAAGAAGTTAAAATTAAAGTAACAGTATGCTTAATATTTTCCACTTTACGTAATGGTTTTTGTTATAAGTACGTAAAAGATTCGCTGTCTATTAATAACAAAATGATTAGAACTTGTAGCTTTTTTCAGTAAGACAGATCCAGTTTACATCAACGATTACTCAAGTTATTTTGATCTTATTGGGTTTTTCGGTGATCAATGAGTTCTCGACGCTTCTTCAACACCACCCACCTATAGATATCAGTAATGAACAAATAGTCAACCAACTTACGAGAACTTGCGATCCGCAAGTTGTAAACGTTTACACGTCAGCAAGGTGAACGAACTCGCTGTATGCCCACCTATTTGCGTGCTAATACTCGAAAGCCTGCGACACAAGAATTATAAGTGTGGGCTTCATGGTTTATACCGTTCTTAACAGCCACGACGATCGGATAAAATAAATGTGGAGCCATATTTGGCATAGACGGAAGCAGCTTGGAATGCAACTTAGGAGGACGGTGTGATTGGTGAGGCCGTGGTCGAAATTCCCAGCGGACTCTAAATTAATCACGTAATTTACAAATGTATCTTGAAACCAATGGGAACGTGCGGAACAGAGAATTGCAGTGCTTCCACTTCGGACGTAGAAATCCTGGCAAGATTTCAGATAAAATTTTTTCGATGTAACACAGCGTTCAATTTGATCTCGATTGTTCGTAATGAATTTTATCAGTGTGTTATAATGATCATCTTTAATTCAACAACTAAATGTTTAAATAAATTGTGGCGAAGAAGAAAACGAAATTGTAAGATTGGTTTCCATTATAAATTTTGATAAACCAAGAGTATCTCATGTTTTAGAAGTGGAATTATTTGGTAGCTGTTTCAATTTCGATACTACATTGATGTATCGGTAGCATAAATAGTGTGTCTACGTCATTTGAAAATTTAAAAAATTCAGCAAAATATTGATGAATGACTATGTCAGACAATAATTCGTAGAAAACGTGCACTTTTTCAACCTTGCAACTAGAAGAAGCATTATATTACAATTATACACACTATAAAAGTCGTTAATAATTATAGAAACATGATGTACATGCACGTTCAATCTTTTTCCCTTCCTCATTAACGAATGCCATTAAACGAAGTAGTATTTTGTATCTGAAAATATCTTTCTTGGAAGATTTTTATAAACTTCGTTAGATCAGTATAATTATATCAAGTGTTTCCGTTAATTATTTGTTCTACGTGATAAAAACGTGTATTATAGACAGATGTTTTAATTTTCGAAAATTACTTAACAAAATATCTTTTTAGTTTTCTAAATTGCGAATTATAAGCAAAAATTGCTTTATACGAAGTTGCTTTATTTTCTGAAAGCACTGTTCATACAATGATAAATTAATGATTCTTATACTCAAACGCAAAGATAATTGAAGAGCAGGACGAAAGCATTTTCATTCCTTAATCGTGTTTACTATTTACTAATAGCGTTTAATGATATACAACTGTCAATGCGTATAATTAATGCAACCAAGGTAATTAATGATGTATAGGCAGCCAGCGAGTTGGAAGTCTCACATTATCCAATACATGAATGTCTACAAGGTGATCCGTAATTTTTAGTACATCCAGTAATGCTGTGATTCTATACATATATTGTTTCTCGTGGCTACAAAAAGGAATCTAAAATTGAGAAAATTGATTTATTCGGATAAACATTCAGTTTTAATTGGATAAATTCAATAATTGCGTCGAAGCGATATTGAAATTTTATTTTCTCGAAAACACAACCTCATTCAAAAAATATATGATTCTACATTTTCTATCAAGTTTTCATGAACAGCATTCTGTTATACATTTCTGTATACTCTAAAACAGTGAAAAAGGTTGTAAAAATCGTAAAAAGCATTATTACGTAAAATGAGTTGACCAGTTTGAGTGTAAAATGTTCGCCGAAAATCGAAAATTTAGAATACAAATACTTTTCAAAGAGACTTTTTATATATGATCGACAAGACAAAAGAGAATTTCAGAAAGTATTGTATATTTTTTGAGAGAACGAAAATGTAGTTTTCAATTTATAATTTAATAGCTCCATGTTTTTTAATATAATTTATTTATTTTATTTTTCATTTAATTCTGCATAATTTGTCATTTCTTACTTTGTTCTCTACAGTTTACACAATTATAAGAATGAAAAATATTGACAGTTTGACAAGTAGTGTCGTTAGAAGACTCCTCTGCTGCATGAGTCTGATTGTGGGAACATGCTGTTTGAAAAAGCGAATGAAAATAGTGTCACTGTCGTTGCGACGAAGTTTCTTAATCATATGAAAACATTTTAAACAAAAATTAGCGACAGATAGCAACAGCAAAGCCTTAAAATTGTTAAATAAAACCAATTTTGACATGCATAAGTCCCTAAAATACAAGTGCTTACATGTGTAACTGTATAGTATGAACTTGCACTTTGATATTTTTTAATGACTAATTGAAACAATTAGTTTTAATTTTAATTTCATAATTATGCTTTTACAGTGATGCATCTAATCACAGAGTTACGCGAGATGTTGTCAGTGCATGAGAAAACGAATTTTATTCAAACGTGAATGTTAAAAAATTGATTTCTGGCCACAAATTATTGAATCCCCGGCCATCGTGCGTCGTTGAGAAACGATCGAACAGAATCGCTTTGCCGGTTGCGGGGGTCAGGAGTTCTCATGAGACTAATTGTGAGAGTACATAGAGTTACGCACTGTCTGAAAAAACGAAATGAAAGAAAACCGACGACGGTCGCCGAGTGACTGAGCGAGGTTGCATTTCTTTTGCATCGTGCGCACGTGCACCGCGCACACGTAACTGGGAAAAAGAGAGACATAGTTGAACGAAACGGTGGCGGGAAGAGGACGATGAAACGATGGCCGTTGACCTCGACCACCGTTGGTAGGGGAAATTGTCCGTTGGTGAGGGAAACTAAGCCGCTTGAGTAGGGATCTGATGAATGATCGATGAACTTTGGCTTTCAAAACCGCGGAAGGTATCGTGGGGGAAGTTTTAATGAGGGGAACATGCTACGTTTCGCACACCGATTCTGCTCAAATTTTGCGCACACTGCACACGATATTGCATATAATGTTTTAACCAGCGCGTTACATGGTTCTGCTGAACCCTCATTTATTCTGCTTGTTTTTAGCGTACTTAAAAATTTAGAAAGTTGAGCAGGTTGATAAAGTATGATTACATTGGACGAGAATCTTTTTTAAAGAAAGGTGCATTATTATTTCTAAAGTCTTACGAATTTAGAAAAATAAATAGATCAATTAATTGTATAAATGCATAATTAAATACCATAAAAGCAAAAGTATAATTGGATAAGTAAATATAACACCTTGACTGCCTGTACCCAATTTTCGCTAAACTAAACACGGTCTCTGACGGAAGTGCCTGTAAAAGGTTCGAATCTACTCAGCCAAGATTCGAGTATGCTTGGAAATACCCTTTCGTTCCTCAAAGCAATAGCAAAGTGGTCGAACCTCTCTTGTCTAGGTTCGGATGGAGGCTCTCAAAACTATTTCGTTCTTTTCTCGAAATAATCGTGAAATGTTTAAAACTGATAAATCGAATTCAAACTTGCTTATAATGTACCTCATCTCTGCTCATTATGTATAACAGATCTTTATACCGAATAAAAATTTTTTGTAGAAATTTTAAACGGTAAAAATTAAATACACATCTATTTATTCCCTCAATAGCCTTAACGAATTAGGAGAATCTGTGTCTTTTATTACGGAAGCTTACTCTCGATTATTGCTATTTTCTATTAAATCTGTGTAACATTATCAGGGTTGTTGTGTTTCTTGTAGAACCATTCGTATAAAAGTAACGATCATCTGTGTTCGCATTGTATATAAATCAGAATTCAGGTTCAAACAAAGTGTGCACCCACTGAATTTGTCTAAAATTTGCCAACGATACATTCGTACCATGTACCATGATATTGTACATTTTTTCTCTGGTATATTTAAGGATAAATGAATTGGTATAAAATTAACAAGACTCGAACAAAAAACATTACTTCAGCGATGAAATTCATTTAAATCTGCAAGCTAGAGAACGTTTTATAAAAATCCGCGTGCATATGTCTGCGCGTATACCTGTTAGACCAACGGGTGAGTGACGCACGGGAAACTTGCAGCCACGTCAGCCGGCAGACGAGAACAGCCAATATATTGATTGGACGTTTATGAGAGACGACAACCTGAGAAGTTTACATGGACACCGGAAAATCAGATGATCCAAATTTTATTTTCGCTATGAAGTACCGATGTCGCTCGCCTGTAATAATAACTTTTTGATCGATAACCGGCGAAACGAGCTCATGGCAGCGCTGTCTCCCAAACTCTATTTTAATCAGATATTCGATAATTACTGTAAATAGAAATACGGGTTCATCGGCGGCTATTTTAGCAAGTTCGCAAAATGGTAACTTGTTGCCAGGGAAATGAAAACTTTCTCACAAATCGAATTTCACGATTTCATAGGGGTGTGAGGTATCCTATAGAACTAACCACTAAATGCGTCAACTTCGATTAAATTATACACTCATAAGAGAGATTTGGGAGGGACAAAAATTCTTTTTAAATTTCATTCCACAATTTCATTTATATGAGATTGATAATAAGTTCGTATAAAAATTATGCCAGTTAAGTTTTATTATTTTTATTATTTTCATTATTTTACTTGATACACGAGCGTTTGTTGTCGTATTATCGTAACTTATTATAGCTGTATACTTCATCAGATTGCAACATTTTAACTTAAATCATTGAACTTATACGCTGGATTTTCGTCAACTTGAAAATACGCTACTAAAAATCTACAGCATGTGTTGTGATAACTACACTGCGGATTTGATACACTTTTTACAAAATTGAGCACGTTGAGTACTTGAAGTGTTGAGAAGATTATCTTGAAATGAGAAATTTTATTTTTCAAATAAAGATCTGCAGTCCAATCGTAACAATTAGATCCTTCAATTTATATTAACATATTAACACTTAGTTTATATTAATAGACCTGAAGATCATATTTATCAAAATGTTTCTATTCTCTTATTATCCGTAATACAAGTCACTATTACTTCAGAAGCAAATATATATAAAATACACATATTTAAGAAATGCATTTTTATATAATTTCTGTTTGATATAATCGATGATGGAAACTTTGATTTTTCGTAATGATCCGCAGTTTACTTATAACTTACGCATTAAATTTTTTCTATCCAGCGAATTATTAAGAATACAAAATGCAATTTTTAATTGCTAGAATATCACACAAAGAATTAGCAATAAACCATGATTATAATAGTGTTTCGGGAATGGTTTTGATCAAAATAGTTCGCGTTAACGAGGACGGTAATGTTCCAATTTCAGAGCCCTTTTGTGGTCGGTTAGGATATAATTGTCATGCAAGAGAGGTGTATTTAGCGACGGCGAATTTTATTTTCACGCAGTCCATCTTCGTACGCGCTTTGATAACTGGCACCGGATGATCGATCTATCTTGCCCCTTTCTTCGGGCGTTGGAAGACTCGGACTCGTTAACGATACGACGGCAGGTTTCTGTAGGATCCACGATTTTCGTACCGTTAATTAGCGCTACGTCATTTAAGCAATTCACTGGTAGTAATTGTAGACTGCTGCGCAATGGAAATTGCGGTTTACCGCCGTATGAAACGCTGCGTGTTGACCTAATTTCAATCCGTTGATGGAGCCGACAACGTCGAAATTTTTCGTTTTCTGTACTCCGTCTGTTTTCGTAACGAGATTAACTTCGTTTAGCTCGCTTCAGTTTTTTTTTCCCGACGCAGCTTCGGTAGAACAGTCTGTGCACGGTTAACTTGTACATCATTCGATAGGTATAACTACGAAAATAATATTCGAAATAATATGTATATGAAAGTATTCCAACGTCCTGTAGAACGAAATAACGTTTCTGAATTAGAGTTTAATGATAACATGTTTTTTAGAAATTTCATTCGGTTATATCGACAAACGCTTATATAATACAAGAATCCGCATTTTTTATCTTTTCGTTCCCGGTCTTGAACAAATGTTTAAACAACGTTTTTCTTACATCCCGGTGAATTATACGTACGTTAAAAATCTGGGAAACATTCTAGCAAATTTTGAAATACAAACATCAAAACGTCTAAGGTTTTATGAACCACCATATTCAATAGCTCGTTTAACCATGATTTATAGGCCTGTATACGCCATTGGCATGCGCGTTGACGACTTGAACTAAATAAACTGCTGCATTTGGCTTGGCTCGTTTTTTGGAGCGTTTCGCAAGAACGTTCCACATAAGCCAGAATAAATGGCAGTTACAAGAAGGCTGTAAGGAGGATGTGGAATAATTTTTCATTCGACAGTGTCTATCTCCTGAAGACACTAAGAAGTAGCACATGCTTCCGTGCGAAAGAAATAAAGCCAGTCGCAGATGTGATAACAAGATTTTATAAATCCTGAATGAATCGCTTTCTCGTTGCGAATTCAGTATTTCAGCAATGATTGTTTGAATTGAAAAATGTAGAAACTTCAAAGATATCTCCATACGTAGTTTCAACAATGGGTTTAGCTATATTTGTTGCTGTACTTTCAAACATAACTATATTTGCTGCTCGTACTTCATATAGAATATGGAGTATGCTTCAGTTTTATTCTTGCACAATAAAGCGCAAAGAGAACGGTTTTTATTCCTTTTTCTGATAATATTAAAAGGTTGTACATAACATGACAGTATTTTGCAATTCCGTAAATGTTTCCCTAAGGGCAAAAAATGAATGCAGTGTGCTTATCATTCGCTGTGCATATGTGAGACAGGGAGTAATACATTCTACTAAGTATTCCGTAAAGTTATTGTCACGTTCCGTATGAAAAATGGAGAAATATCTATATCTATATCGTCGTAAAAAATCTAAAAGAGTGAAAAAGAAGTGTGATGAATATTTGATAACGTAAATACTTTCTTGCATTTCACATATGTATTTTCAAATGCTGGATGGTTAACAGGGAACTCGACAATTCCTGTAATTCGCAACGGTTTGTTTAAAATAGTAAATCCGAGCTTTGGTAAACAATAAATTATTTCAGCAGATGGCTGCGTAGTTGTTGCAAACGTTGTTCTAACAATTCAAAGTTACGCGAATGTATGTAAGTATATGTAAGTTTGAATAAAGTTAGCGTTAAGTATTTACAGCAGTTACTGCGTCGCTTAGAATAGAAACCAGAAAATAACAAGGTGAACCAACCTAGAGCGGTATGCGGTATCCTGCAGCTACGAGTTATCTCTGTTTTGAACATTTTTTCGTACTATTGACCTGAATATTTTCTCAAATGTCGCAGCGAGTCGGTAAAACTATTGATTCATTACTGATAACAAGCAAGCAACTATGTTGTGTATGCAAAACGCGTGGTGACTTGTTGCGCTATAATAAAAGTGGTAACGTATTCAACAATCCTTTACAGGATTCTTTCTAATATTGACGGCAATGAGTACAATATAGACACCGTAATAACATGGCTCAATCGATTTTACATCATATCAGTTTATGAGGTCAAACGATTTTTTTCCCCTATCCATGAACCATTCATTGCATGCCTATCACCAAACACGTTCTACGCAATGCGTCGTTTAACGTCGTAGTATTTTATTATAATTAGACTGGGGATTTTGTTGCATTTTTATGCATATTTCAAGAGATCCACGTAAATATCGATTTCCCTTTTTAATATTTTTAATTGATTGAAAATAATGCAATAGCATTTTAACAATTTTATTCATGTTTTTACTGTTTCCTATTTAAGTTATTCATTTTTGCCATTAGTTCAAAGAATCCATAGTCTGATTATAATACTTTACAGTAATTTGTTTGTATGTCTTGTTTACGAAATATGAAACGATATTAACAAAAAATGAGTAATATTTTTTAGAGTATTATGCTATACTTTTGTATTCTTTGTTGTTTGATTTTAACACATCCTATTGATGGAATTTACATAAATATGATACAAATATATGTACTGACAAGAATTTATGATCTTAATCACAATAAATAACAAAAGAAGATTCAATTTTCCAAATAATGTTCTGAAACATTTTTGTAGATTCTGTAAAATTTAATGTTCGACAGTCTACACTGTTTTCTCCAAGAGCTCTTCTATTAACGCTTGAATTGTAAATGTTGTTATGCTACTCTCAAACTGCAAACGTGGATCATCCATCTTTGATGCATTTTTCAGCAGATAACAATTTTTTAAAGGTTTCCAAAATTTATGTAGGCCGTCCAAATGAATATCTGATCTTGTATTCAGTTGGTTTTCTATCTAACAACCTTATTTTAGCAAGCCTATCCACCGATTACTATTATAGCTCATGGTAAATCAAAACTAGACGGACTAGTTCAGACACTAAAAAATAAACATTTACACTTTCACATGTTAAATGTCAAGGTTACTGACACATGTGCAACGCTAATTATAAACTAGGCTTGCAAATTCATTTTGCATCCTGTCGCATGTATTCGAAAAAATTATTTACAACTTTCTTAAGCATTGCTCGTTACAGATTTAACTCCACTGTATTTGACAGATAAACCATCCAGTTTGAAGCATAAATACATAAATAAATTCGTTTGTACTAAAATTTTCGAAACGCGAAAGAGTTTTTTGTGAACACTATTAATATATTATGAATTTAACGACGTTTTAACAATATTTATAATTTATTTTATTACTCAGTTATTTTCATAAAGATTATTACGTGTAACGATGAGATCCAATAGAAACAACCGTAAATAAAACCAAACTCCAAATTGTAAGGTAGCCATCCATTACATCCACTATAGTAGATATAGTACTTTTCAAAATTTATGAGGTTAATATTAGTCTCTTAACGTGTTAAGGTTTAATTTCCTTTATGCATAAGTCGTTCGATCAATAAAGAAAATGCATTTGCATAAACAGCAACTGCTCCAGTTTATGGAGAATACATCCATAAATATTCTTATCGTTTAATCGGCTTTTTCTCTCCCCTTCGTTTAACGTTTTTGTTCGTCTACGTTTCAGGAGCACAAGGTAATTCGATTCCGGAAGTCGTTGCCGGACGATGTTCCACCGGATGGCGGCAAACAACGGGCTGAACGTGAAGTGGAATTCGTGAGGAGCGTTGCTTCCTGCTTTTTGGGCCGGTACGCGCAGGTCCCTGAGATTCTTCGGTGCGACGCGAAAGACATCGTCAGACTTTCGGAAGCCATTCAAATGCACCGTCCAGGTAAAGACCGAGACCACCAAATTCTCATACCGAACCACAACTTTTGTGTTCTCTTTCCGAAGGTTTCCTCTTTGACTGCACAATTTGAACACGTAGTTTACGAACGTTTGCTCATATTTAATACTCTACGTTTCTTTTTAGTCCAATAATTAATTCTAGACTTACCATACCGGTCGCTTTGACCGGTTCCACTTTATTTATTTTAAGATTGTCGATGTTATGAAATCTGTTTCGTATGAAATCATTAAATAAATTTCTGAATTCGATCAATTTCTTAATCATAATAACAATGGCGAAACACCTAAATAAATTCAGTCTCATCGTTCTTGTAAAACAATAAAGGTAGGTCACTTTCAGTACTAGGTAGGTTCGGTGTTAAAGTTGTATGAACATCTAGGATTTTAGGTCATTGGGAACATGTTATATTAGTAGATGTTAGTTGAAATAATTTGTAGAGGTGTTCATTTTTTCAAGAAATGTTGAAGATTCGCAACGTTCTTTATATAACGAAAAGATATTTCGAATTTAAAAAATATTAAACATTAAGTTTTCTTTATGAAAATTATTTGTATAAAACATTCACCTTCGCAGTCACCGCTAACGCATCGCTATGTATAAGCGCAGATGTCCGCCGACGAACCGAATTGTTCGCGACAGGTGTTAGGCCAAAGTAACAAGTTTCGAGTCTTCACTACCTTCCAACTTTCGTTGATCGCTCAGGTAGCTCGACCTTTATTCCCGCGCGTCCACCTGCTGACTGCACCTTTTCTTCTCAAAGAAAAATACCAGGTTTGCACGCGCGAAGACTCGCCTTCACCTCATCCGCCGATGAAATCTCATCCGGACAACAGCTTTTCGGCTTTAGTCCTGCCCATAAAATTCAAATATTTTTGTGAAACTTGATTATAGGGATGAATCCCTGCTGGCAGCATCTGTTGTGCCGAACCATCATCCTGAAAACGATAAAAATCTACTTTTTCTTGAAGTTCGCTGTAACCTTTTTTTATTTTTGACGACTTTGCTTCCTCGCTAGCGCGACGTGACGCGAAAGATGTGTAAAGCCTAACGATACGAAAATTTCTTTTGCGAAGGGCATTACTTAACCTGTATCAATGCTGACCATAAAGTTGTGTTTATTTGACCGACAAACACCATACTTGCTAAACATGGTTTGGTAAAGTTACAAAAACAAATTGTACAAAGTAAAAAATAATACTGCTATTTATTAAAAATACTATCAAGGGACTGGAGTTTATTAGTATTTCTAGAATTCAAGAGTTAAAATACTTAAATTATTTTGATTTTTGTGGGTATGTTTGGGATTGTTATTGGACTCTTAACTGGTTAACAATTTCAGTATCACGAACTACACGAACATAATTTTCAGAGGTGCGTGTTTTTCTAAGAAGTTTTATTGCTTAGTTTAATTTATGTTGAAACATTATAAAGCAGTAGTCTCGTTGTCGTATGGACGCACCTAGCTTTCATCACGACTGTGTATTTATTCTTCGTGGCATTGCAATGGATTCTCACCGAGGGGGTCACGGTTCTTCTCCTCGGTACTCTTACAAATGCGATAACAATAATATTGCGCCGCATTCTTCGCATGAGCTGCGACTTGCGAGATTGGAACGGAGCGTGACCGTCCGGTGTTTCTGAACTGGATCTTTCTGGTATACAGATTAACCTAACAAAATGATATCGCGGACCTTGCCAGATAAATTTGCACCGCATGGATGACTTTCCAGCCGGAACGTAGTGCTATCGATCAGATAATGGGACCGTTCTCATTAGAAAAACACCGGCGCAGCCGGATTCCAGATGAAATTGTATGGAAAGTACCATTAGGTTTATGATAAAAACCATCGGAATTTTTACACCCGCGGCGCACGCTGATTTTCCAATTACGGAAATGAAATCCTTTCATTAAAAGGGAAACAAAATTTTCCATCACGCGACTTTTACGTGTTCGTTCACGAAAACAGTTATAGCACCAGAATAGTTGCGTAAATCGAAGCGGTGATATATTGTGACCCAAGCTGTATAATGTATACATATACATATGTATATTTGTGGACAGGAGAAAGAGATCTGCGAGCGCAAAATATGATATAAAATGCACCCCTCGTCAGCGAAATAATTTCCGTAGAATCCATCCGCTTCGGTTCGCACGCACACTTCACAGCCTTTACAATTGCGAGGAAACGAGTAATTATTATTCGGCGATCTCTGTTAGCCGAATTCGAAAAGAGAAATCGAATGAAAAATTTGCGAGATAAAAGAGATATTCGCGAGACGGACCTTTCTCTTTGAAGCATAACGGTGCCTCGCATGCGAACGGAAATTGCCGTATAAAGATTGAACGGTCAACATTCGAGGGCCAAGAAAAATTTACGGCATGCGCGCCGCGATGGCTATTCATTGTCAGCCCACACGGCGACGGCAGCTGTACGCTCTCGAAAAGATGACGACGTCGCCAGACACTCTCGAGGAGATATTAAGCCAGCCCCGTACTTGTTCCTGCCTCCACAGAGACGTTCACACGTTTCCACGGAGAAACACACGCGCGATCAGTCACTCCTACGAAAAGGGCACGACCCCCGGGGCAACATCCGTCGGGCTCACCTTCGGGAAAGCTGATGCACGGCCTATTGAAGCGCTTCTTTTCGCTAGACGAGGTCACTTGAATATCCTTTTCTCGCGGATCATCCTCTTTCCCGAATAATTAATCGCCTGTCCGGAAACGCCGGAGATACCGACCGGTGCTGGCGACGTAAAAAATCGTCGCTGCTACTTTTACTCGCAGCAACGTTCCACTCCCAACGATATCGCGATATCTACGGAGCCGTTTCGTTCGTTAATTGCCAGGATTGACATCGAACCGGGCTGTGAATATTTCAATCTAAGAAATGCAAATATTTGCATGTACTGTTTCTCTCAACTGTGTTATATATGCTTCGCTTGAAGTAGCAATTTATTTCCGTATCAAATAAAATACTACTCGGAATATTTAATTGATTTTACAAATATATAATAAGCAGATTTCGAATTTTTATGGAAAATAAAAATTACCGATGTCATTTGTAAGAAACGTAAGTCGGATCAAAATGTCTTTTCTTTTGTAGTCATTTTAATAATGATATAAAGATTGATAATAGACTGATATAAAGATATTTTCAGATTCTCCTAATGTCTTGTAAATAATGCACAAAAAAGATTTAAAATATATATTTTGCTACGTGAATCTGAAATACTTAATTCAAATACATATCACCTCTGATGTACATGAAATGAGGTAATCGAATATTATTTCCTCAATATTGTGTCCAATCGATGACAGTTACGTTATTAGAATCAAACAGATGTCGAACGTTTCAATTGCATTCATTAATTAATAGAAATACAAGGAAAAGCTTGCTTTTTGAAGCAATATGTGGTAGTGCTTTTCCTACAAATCTATTTTCTCTCATAAATATTCACAATAAGAAATCGAATCTCAAATAATTAAAAGAAATTTAGTCACAAGAGGTATTACCTCAAATAACTACTTCCGGTAAATATTAACTATTTGAGATGTTATTTTATATAGGCATAGTGAGAAAGAGGAAACAATGATCGATGATGGATGATTAAAAATAAACGTTAATATGAATGTTGTACATTAAAAGCTGGCGTAATTACTGCGAGATAACCATTAGCCTCTAAGAGGTTAATTAATAGTGGGGGTTAGCAAAATAAGAGTGCAACGGTTGTTTTGCAGCTGTGGTTGAGTGAAGTACGCGAAAGTTGTTAGTGAAAAACAGCACGATTCAGACTGATGAACATTGGAGTCGGGGCCGGTTGCCACAAAACCATGTAATATACTACTTTATAGGATCATACTTTTCTGCGCTGAAATAGTATACCTGTCCACAGTTTGTTATATTTCATTTTGTAATTATATTCTGACTGAGAAAACTAATAATTGAAAAATAAAGTTATTGTAGTATAATGAGAGTGTGTGGAGAGGGATGTATGTAGAATGAGACGAATGAGTATGAATGTGTATGAGAGTAATTAAAAGAAAGCGAAAAGGATGAAAATGTGTGAGAGAGATAGAGAGAGACCGGAAGAAAACGAGCGATTTTGCAAAAGAGGAGCGCATTGAATGTTGGACGATCGTTGGGGATTGACGTTTGAAGAGAATGTACGTGAATTTCCTGATTTGACGAAAGACCTGCTTTTAATTTCATTTTCCATATCACATTATCAAAACGCAGATTTTATAATCTTCGATAACAATATGAACAATAGTTAATCTTTTGCACTCGATGTCATTTTAACTCCAAATTTAAAATAAATTCTTCTGAGTTATAGTATTTCCGTTTTATATAACTTAGCGCATTTTATGCATAATGCAAAAATCATTTTTGGACATTGTATAACAAATTTTAGCGGCCCACCCGTCACTACTTGAGTGCATATATCTAACATTAGCATAAGAAATAAATTTGATTCAATTATGGGCATTACTCGCTTTATTCAGCCCTGTTCATAATTGTTGCATAATACGATTACACGGAAATTTATTCTCATGCTGTTAATTGTTCGAAACGCTTCGCTAAATTATTAACAGCTATAAACGAAGGAAAGATAAATTGTTTCGCTACCGCATTTGTATGATTTCATTAAACAATACTGAATTTATGGAGAGTTCATTAAGCGAGCAACTCGGCAAACAGGCTTCCGACTCTGTAACAGTACAGGAAAACAGATCCCACAGACAGAGTCTTTCGACTGATAGAACCCGGGTTCTCGAAACCTGGCATGATGTACGAGAAACCTGCTTCTACGAGATACACGTCTCGCTGACAGCAAGAAATTAGAACGATATGAGAAACCGTTCGCGAAGAATGGAAACTGCTCGGGTTACGAAGAAAACACGTTATACAGGAAGCCCAAATTGGCTCCCCTTAATGAGGAGTATAGACTTCATCTAGTCTTCTTTTATCAATAGTGCATCGTTTTAGTTGCTGAGAGTATTAATCACTGGTTGTTCAGGCTTTACGTGAATTATTATTGAACGGTGAACGTCTTCGCCATAAATAACGTTTTAATCAATTCGTAAGTATAATATTCAACTCGAATGATTTCTACATCCGTAAGAAGTAGATTACAGGTCGCATTTTGTTTAATTATTTAATGCATTAATGCAGATTATTTTTAAACATTATCGTTGTATGGAGTTATGAAAATGTTATACATTTATAATGAACGTGGAAAACGACAAAATTTGTATTTTACATAATGTTTCATATATAATTTTAGTGTACAATTTAGTATAAATTTATTATATAAAACAATTGAAATTAAGTACACGCACGTCAATTTTGATAGGTACGTTTATCAAGAAAAAATATTATCGCCAAATATTTTAAGGGATGATTTAAGAAAAGCTAAAAGCTAAAGTAGCTTGTTGAAACTTTTGAATACTTTTTATCTGTCTATTGAGTTATCGCTAACGAATTTAATTATTGATAAAATGTCATAAGCAGTTATTAAGAACGAAAAATATTATTGCAGACATATTAAACAGACAAACGTAATAGAAGCTTTAGCGACATTTATATAAAACATTAATAACAAATGCTTTTTTCGTTTCATCGAGAACAAAGCAATGTACTGTCTACTAAATTATAGAAAGTAGCAAGGATTTTTTTAACACGTAACAGTGATCAAAGATACAGATAGTTAGAAAATGTTGCACAACGTTCAATTATTTAATGTTGTATTTTTTAACATCAGCAAATGTATCAATTTGTATATTAACATTTTCATTATATAACGAGTTTTGTTATTTAATTTACCTTTCTACACAGATGGACGATTCATTTGATCGAATACTTTTTGCCGGGGGTTGTACTCGTTGAGTATTCATCTCATCGGTAATGAACGGATGTGTTCCGCGCATGTGTATGTGCGCAGATAATATAAAAGTACTTTCAACCGTGCGTCAAATGTTATCAAATGTTAACAGAGGCATTCTCTTGAATTAAATGAATTTCCGGTATTTCAAATAAGCATCGACTTTTTGTTATCGGTAAAAACGGCGAAGTTATCAAAAGTCCTTTGATTGGCTAATTGCGGTGCAGCGGACGGTTTCCGTATCGAGTTTGAAATTATAATACTCGAAGGCATGGCATTGCGCAAGATTTATATTTAAAGGAGAGTAAAGAGTTTCGTACTCGGTCTCGTTTCTCATGACTCATGACCTTTTAACTGGGATCAGGGGACTAGCGTTGTAATTTGTATTGTTTCTTGGTACCCGTATGTTTGAAATTGCAGAAACTCGTGCTGTCGCAATTCTGTGAACGGCTGCACGTACATAGTCGGATGATAGTGTAGCACCAGTCAGTGATTGTTGCCGTAAAATGCTTCTACACCTTTTATTTGAACCACGCTTTCAAAAAAGGTTATTATGTTATTCCCATCGCACATTGTACACGAGATTTCCCACGCAACTTCACAAGGCAATAATTCTGTGAAATAGTCGGCGGAACGATCTACAGTACCTTTCTTTGCAACTTCATCCGCCGATACGGTTGTTCGCTGAAATTGCAATTTCCTTTAACAGATCCTTTAACCGATTCCTGATGTCTCAGTTTTGACCTTGGCTCCAATATCAATTAACTCGACTGTAGTTTGATACGTTCTTCCTTTAAATTATGTACATAGGTTCTGCACTCAAAATTGATTTTACTTCATGTCATTCTCACACCTTTGTACTGAAAATTAATCCTCTTGGAAATCATATTCACCATTTTTTACTCCAGATTACTCCTTTTGCAGATCATTTTGACATTTTTGTACTTCAAATTGATTTTCTTCCACAACATATTTAACCATATGCAAATTAAGTTCACCTTTTTGCAAATAAAATTAACTCTTTTACAGATAAAAATTGGCCATGCTTTATTCAATTTTTAAATTCTACACGGAATTTATTACGAACAGTAACAAATAAGTGAATTTGCAAAACCATGAATTTCATACTTTGGTAGGTGAATAAGATCTGCGAAAGTGTTAACTTTATGTACCGAAAGGTGAATAGAATCTAAAAAAGGTATTAATTTGTAAATCAAAAAAAGGATATGATTTATAAAAGGAATATTTCTGAGTGCAATATGGATAATTTTTAGTGGAAGCTTGTACAAAACGTTTGTAATAAATGTAGAACGAAATTAGAGGTTTGTGGAATTAGTTAACTCCTTTAATATGTAATAGGTATGAACTAATAAAAATAATATGAAAAGTAGATATTCTTTCTGAGATACTTTTTCATCTTAGTCAAATTCAATCTAACATTTCACTCTTCCTCCCCCTCCCCCCTTCCTATACACAGACACATAAAGCTTTAGAGGGGGTAGCGCACAGCGTTGTTGACTTATACTTGACATTCAAGCACAGAGAGTTCTATAGAGAAGCTTTCGAACTATCGGCATACGAGTCCGCCATTATTTTCTGAGGAAGGTCTGGTAGACAGGGAAACGAAATCCGAAACTTTCGTCTCCAGACCATCTAACGACTACCTTATCGAAGTAAATTGTGTCTAAACATGAGGTACAAGGCTGTCAGCAGGCGCAGACAATGTTCTTCACAATATTGATTTTCCGTTCCGCGCTCTAAATCGTTGGAAACACACAGCGGGTTAGAAACGCGCGAACGGAGTAAAGTTTAGAGTTTAGAGGTATGAATTATATTCATTCAGTTGTATAAATAATACGCGAAGAAGACGTTAAACAACGTTGCAGGTATTCCGTTATTATTGCATTTCTTGCTAGTTTCGTTAGATTAGGATTGCCATAAATGGAATTCTGGTTGTTTAATCGCTCATACTGTTCTTTAATGATAGATTAAAACAGGACATGATTGATTGTTGATCAATTTCCCATGTATTCGCAATAGAACCTATTATTCAAACTAATTGCGTTCATCGTAATCGGATAATAGAACAACTCAGCTAATCACTACATTTCACATGAAAGATTATAATTTGTTCTTTGTTTATTTGCATTTATATGTTGTATATACTACGTTGATATGTTTTGATTAGCTTTGCTGTTTCAGGCTCTCGGAGCTGCCAAACCGCATTTTAGTTTCAAAGTTAGTACCTACGCTATGTATCATCTGATAACTATCTTTGATGCTATGTATTCTTCAGAACGCGTGGGAACATCATTTCGGGAGATATCGTCTTCTTCATTACACCCTTCTTAGTGAACTTGTTTTACCTTTATCTTAATTTGTTCGCTTCGTTCGTTCAGTCGAATTTAAACTATTCTGTCACATCGCTGTCGTCACAAATTGTTCATCCTAGTTCTTACGTTATTTAAACTTGACTGCAATCTAGAATTTCACAATTCTGCCGTTTAATGTAATCAACCTGCGTCTTCAGTGGTCGTTTCGTTATTTAATCGCGTCAGTACTTCACATTTCGTTCGAATCAATAGAACTGTATGTTTCGATACATTTGCGTATGACGTACGGATCAACCGATAATGATATGTTCACATGTATAGTTCAGTCTTAACAGACTTACAGTAGCAACTATATACTCAAAGACTCCTTGAAAAATTGTATAATCTTTTTAAAATTAACTAAACAAAATCACTTGAATACTTTTTACATGAAAGAAGGACGCGTGTTTCTCAACTTTTCTATCCGAGCCTATAATACAAATTCAGAAACTGCGTTTCGTAGATCTCAGTAATTTATATGCATGTATGACAATAAAATAGAATTTTTATGACACGTAGAATACGGTTTGTATTTCTCTACGTCGGAGAGAAAGTCGGCAGGGAAGACGTTTAACATTTTCCCACTAACCCTTCGAATCAACCGAGCATACATCCTGCAATCGTCCTACCGTCTCCTTTGTTTGAACCAAGTTTGTTGGAAACCTCCTTTATTTCTTCAAGCATTTATAGCGGAGTACTCATGCAAACAATCACCTGTCAGTTGCTTCGAAAAGGTACATAACGAAATTATTGTGTAATCACATCGTTCCATTTACAATTTTTTATGATCTCAACACGAAAATGATTATTTTATGATCTCAACATGAAAAATCATTGTCCATTACTCTCAATTTCTAAAACATTTTCTGAAAAAAGATAAATTTTCAACTTTAAGAAATTTTCTACTTTGACCGTGAAAGTTATACAAATAATTTTTACGCAGAGATATTTTGAATGTGTACCGAAGATACACGTATACACGGAATTGGTGAACCATGTATTTGCGTTTATGTGACAAAGGTTTATATGACAATTGCACTGATGCATTTTTATTTTCCGATCGGATTGTTGACACTTGAGTATTCAGCATTATATCAGGCGTATTAAAAACACATGTGTATGTGTTCCATATATCCGTGTATACGTATACGTCATATGCACGTGTATAGATTTCTGTAATTTTTAACATTTGCGTATCAAAACATATGTGTATTACGATATACGTGCAAATACACGTGTATTTGGTACATGCTGACATATTTTTGAATATTTATCTTCATCGCTGTGCATAGCCTCAATTTTAACATCGTGATTTAAAAACAATTGATTTCACTTCATTTATTTTATGCCTTTCGATCATAAAATATTTCTTTTACGTAATAAATATTCAGATTTAAAAGCTTTTTCGTTTGTCCGATTTCATCCGGACGAACTTGCCCAAATTTAATTGGACAAATTGACGTTCCACTTTTGACTGGACTTGCAAATGTTGAAAGTCTTTCCTACATAAAATGATCACACAAAATAACATATGAATATATTAGTAGCACATATATGTTTAATCATATATTAAAATACATAGGTACATTTGCCCGGAAATGCACCGACTACGATACACGTCTGCACGCGTAAAATACTTGAGAACACGTGCATTAAAAGTTACACGAATTCAAACACTTATTATATTAATTACACTTAACCACGTGAAATAGAAATTTCTAATATTTAAATACACGTGAAATAGTGACCTCTAGTTTCCGCATTAGTAAAATAATATTATATATAAATCAATTTATTTACTTCCCTTAGTAACGAATGTTTACTTATTGTCTCTTACAAAAAGAATCTACGCAAGAGTTTTGCCAACAACATTTGTGCACTTTTCCATACGCTTTCGCAAGTAAATAAATGATTGCATATGCAATACAAACTCATATTTCACTGTTTGGAACGTAGTAAATGAATACCAGCCTGTTCCTTCTTCTTCTTCTTTGTCTACTGTACATATTAACTACCACATGTTACATAAATTACGGTTCGCGTTTACTTTTAATCAGTTTCTCAGAAATTTGCTTCACCTAATCATCCTCGCAATTTCCACATACACACATCGATTTACTGCCACAGTCGGTTTTAACTCGGCGGAGTGGCGACTAATTGACTTTCACAGGAGATTTTCGGTTCCTTGAAATAATTGAGCCGTTTGCCGTCGAGCAACAGGTATTACAACGTTATCGCTGACGAGATATTAATCACTGGCATCATGATAATATCAATTTCGTATCTCATCATCCGCCGGATTTGTGCGCAAAACCGTGGCACCTGTAAGTGCGTCATGCATTAGCCACCATATTCCACGATGCGGGGGGGGACCGCACAGTATCTCGGTTTGCAAGCAGAAATTGCTAGAACCGTCCCCGTCAAAGCCACTTCTGGCGAGCGATGTGCCAAAAATCTCGAGCCGGTGAAATCACGTCCTAACAAGAGTTAAAGCCTCGTGGTGGGGTCGGTGAATGAGTCAATGTCATGCATCCCATTACCGTACAATCCCTACATGATCTAACTCCCACTACGTGTCCGACTCACACAACGCCACTGTCCCGACTGCTTTATGGCCTTGACTCTTCGCATCACTCGCTACCTGGCTCGAGAACCTCGAAGAGAGCTCTGGTTCGCGAAAGTGCCATTTGGATGTGGCCGATCTAAAGTTTACCATCCATGCAGTCTTACTAATATACCGAACAACGAAAACCAGAGATATTATTTTAAAGGTGGGCAGTTTAGCCGAACCTCATATACTGGTAATTTCTCAGATAAAATTTTGAGGATATATGTTTTCATAGCTGTTTTTACGTTGAATTGAGTTATGTAGAAATTATTTTTCCAACTTGCAATTCTTGATTGAAAAATATTATTTTCTGTATAAAAGTATTGGATAGAAAAATCCATACACAATTTTTCTCCAGTATCGTGCACACGAACCACAGTAAAAATACCAGCTCGGAAACTTCATTATTGTTCGAGTTATTTCAATTTTAACATTAATAGATTGCACTATAACTATGAAAAACATGAAAATGCTTTGTCGGCTGGTCTGTTTGCCTTTGACCTCTATAATTATTTATGAAATTTTATCTATATTTTATTATGAAAATTAATTTCTACGTAAAGAATTATTCCATAAAATAATCTCTGCGAATGATATCAGGAAATATTACGTATCTGCAGCAGTTCTCGTTTTTCCTTAAATCGTTCATACGAAATAACTTTCGATCGTTACGTTCGCTCACTTTTTGTACAATAGTTTTTAAAAAATATTGAAACGTTTCAAAAATTGATTTATAGCGTATCGTGTATAAATGAACAGGAATCGGAAGAAAATGTTACATACACCTAATATTTTTATCTATTATTTCGAATACCATTTTCTGTGTTTCGGTCATTTCCCTGTGCATATCTTTTGTTCAATTCTTTTCAACTACTATTAGCACTGGTTTATAGGGCCACCAGAACGCAAAGTTCCACAGTGCTACAGTGGGACAGCCGAACAGCCGACGAAAAGGGACTGATATCGATAGTGAAATGCTGATCTAGACCTACGTTGCTTCATCTGCTGCTTGTGCAATTTAGTTTTCGAAAGCTCGGAGCTTATAGTCTCATTGTATATTTACTCTCATGATAAGGTTAGGCGCTGTGAGTAAGGCATTATCTCCGATATCGTCGTCGTTCGATCTCTACACGATCAAGAACTCACAGATAGCTGCTATCCCCACTCTTTTATGACTTTGGCTTATCGTAGCTGGTCGTCAGGCTCGTGAGTCCGGAATAAGGTGAAAGACCTACTTGGATAGATCTCCACTAGAACATTGCCGAGCTTAGCACCATCGAATATTGTTGAATTAAAATGTAAAATTAGTCCAACCTATCTAATAAGAAAATGGTAATTTAATGGATCAATTATAACACGTTCGTCAGAATGAAAGAAAAAGGAAGAATTGAAAAGTATTTTGTTTATTAACTAAACAGGTCCACGTTTCAGATAATTTACAATATTACATTTTATGCAAAGAATATTACTGTAGCGCATGTTGCTACTTCAAATTATAACGCATAACACAATATTTACAGAATTCGGAACTTTTCTATGACAACACCTTTTGCCATATTTTATAAAAGGATACGTTGCATTTAATAAAGTTAAATAAGTATGTTTTACGCTATAGTCGAACGTAATATCTGTTGAATAACAGCATAATTGAATATGCAAAGTTACGCATAAAGTCGTGACATTAAAATAATAGTGTTTACATTCACTTTAAATCATCGAGGTGCGTCATCTAAATGGAACCGAAGTTTGGCTGACAACAGAGGTGAGTAAAGATAAACACCACAAAATCCATACACGCAACATTGAAATACCTCAACGGGAAATAGTTAGATACATTGACGTCTACCTGGACAGAAAATTATTGTGGAAAACGCACGTCGTTAAAAGATACGCATAATATAGACGACTATGATGACTGATCGGGAAAAAATCTCAACTAACAATATACAACAAAGTATTAATATAGAAGATATCCTAAAGTCCATTTGGACATATGCCAGTCAACTTTAGGATACAGTATCAGACTCTAACATCAGAACTATAAAAAGATAGCAAAGTAAAAAACTAAGATCCATCCTGAATGGTATAGTCCTAATAGTCAAATAATCAAATAAACAAAGCATCACTACAATAAGGCAGGAAATTGTACGAATCAGCAAAAAATACTGTTTGCAGCTGAAAAGATGGCACAATTGTTGTCGAGGGGCAAGTAGGTACCTCGCTCGCTCCACCTGACTGGGTGAAAAAGGAGACCAATAAACTAATCAGCACGTAAAGGGGTGATGGGTCGCCCACTCCATTTAATTGCGTCTCTTGTTCGGCATGTGACTCAGCCAATAACAATCAAAAGTGGAGACCACGAGAAAGCGAAACGGTGACGTAGGTCAGAGGACGTTGTTTGTTTATAATCGGCCGAGCTCGAGTACCACGTTTTTTGAAAATTGTGACTAGTAGGAAGAGATCATTTCTACCAGTAAGGGAAACACGTTTACCCTGAATCTGCGAGATTGTTAACATGGGTGGCTGAGTGCAAATCGCTTCTATACTTTTCTCTGTGCCATCTCTTGAGTAACAAACAGCACCAGCAGCAGGGTAAGGCTAAAGAGGTCATAGCAACAAATTTCTCGCCTTCGGTACTTAATATCGATATTGATAGACTGTATCTGTGCAGGAATTAAATAAAAAATATCATCGTAGCATGCACCATTGTTTGTAACGTCATCTAACGGCAAACTTTCTGTAGTTTTGAGTTGAATTCTGGGTGTCCCGGATTCGCGAAAATGTTAAGCGAAGCAGCCGCGCTGTTTTTCTAGTTTAGTGCAACCTTTGTAAATGGTAAAGGTGAAGTCATGACGAAAACGGCAAAGCGAATGGAAAAAGAAGAAAGAGTTAACGCCGTGCAGTTTTTTGCTTCTTTTCTTTCGTCTTCTTTGCAATGAGCAAACTCCAATATTGTCGCTGCTTGCCGTAGCTTCGCTTTAACAATAAAGAAACGCATCGACTCTCGAACTTGGAATTTAATATTTTAGATTGGTGGATCATGTTTAGGCACTAATCGTTCATAAAAAATCAACCACATTTGTTTATTCGTGTCATCTATGCAATGGACATACAGTTCTAATAAGAAAAGTAACGGTCATTATGTTTCCTCACATATTTGTTAGGCGTTCTTGTGCTATATTTTATATTACACTTTATCAAACAGTCAGTTTTGACATTCTTTAATTAATGTAATTTCGAAACATTTGCCTTCGCAAGAATTCATCTGCACAAAAAGAATTATGCATTAACTCTTTCATCTTCTCGTGTGGGTTTTATTTATAGAAACATCGAACACATTTACTTTCGGCAAGCTTTTGAAATTAGATTTCACTTCCATATTATCAATTTTTATCTTCTGGATAAAGTTTTTGAGGTACCTAAAGCAATAAATAAGTCCATATTTAATAGTTGAAACTCTTAACGTAATAGATTTGTCGTAACAATCGATTAATTGTTTCCTGTAGACGAGTACAGTTTTTAATATTTCTTAACGATTGGGCTGTGTTTAAGAAGCTTTTTAATTCTTTTAAAAAAGAATTTTAAAAGGAGCTGTTATATTATATTAATTTACATAATTTGTCAGATTTGAATGAATGTCGGTTTTGTATAATTTCTTAAAAAATTCTCAGCAGAATAAATTTCTCATTTGGTATTTTAAGAGAAATACTAGAAAACTGTGAAAACGAGGAACTTTCCACTGTTCGGACATTTGAATACCTGTATCGCGGTAACTGTACACGATTTTACGATTCATCAATTGTTAAGCTCTCTCTCTGTCTGTCTGTCTCTGTCTCTCTTCCTATCTCTTGTGATTTTTGACTACAAATGAAGAGGAATGGAAGTAATTCTATGGTAATATCCGTACGGTTGCACTTGTTGCATATGGGTGTCCCTTTTCCATGCACTTTCTCTCCTTACGTCCTCCAGGGCAACTCTCCAGTTACTTATTTTTAGAAAATGATCACGTCCGGGCAGTCAGGGATATTTTCGCAACCGAACTGCCGCAGGAATGTTTATTTTCAAACTCAAAACGAAGAATATGCAAACACGGATCCAGCAAACGCAAACGAACGACTTGCGTTCGTGTTTCGGACATCTTGCCTGCGCTCACTAATGATCTGATGTTGCAATATAAAAAAACATATGCTGCTATAAATTTTCGAAATTGGGTCACGTTTGGACATATTTTTGTTGCACATACCTCATTATTTCGGAGAAATGTTTACCTGTGTAGAAATTTTTACCCCGAGCAAAACGAAAAGATCATTTTTCGATAAATTACGAGTGACATAAATATATTCTTCTACGCAAAGATAGCATTTCGATAAGGAATCTGTCACTTTTCTCTTACAAAATTAACGATGAAGAGAATCGATTTATGAAAATTTCAATATCGCGACACTTTTTTAACTAGAAAATTTGCTTTTGATGTAGTGTCAGCACGTACAAGTGCCCAACAAATTCGAATAAACTTTTCGTATTGGAAAAGACAAGTCTGATCAGAAATTACAATAAACGCGTGTAATACGATTCACCGTTGTAATCACTTTAATGCAAGATCTGAAAAATTTCGTCGCTTATAATTAAACTATTATACGCTATTCACACTATGCATATTAAAATCTGCCGTAGCGAAGGCGATAAGCTTTTGATAAATATGTATTTTGGAGCACTCGGTATTGGTCAAGTGCAGAGGGTTTACTCTAGCGTCTACCCTTGAACGGAAACCACAAAGAAATTAATTTTCATATCAGTGATAGTCGCGTGACTCATCTTTTTTAAGGTCGAACAAATGCACGACACGCTGCTGTATGTAATGCAATGAAAGCTGCCTATTAACTCGTCGACTACGACGAGGGTCACCGGTAACTGGCGCAGTCAAACGTGTAACACTTGAAATATCAAGTCGTTTTATAAGTAATATGACTTTAATCGGTGGGTTCGTTGCTTTAAAATTGCATTACATGCGTGCGCATGTGTCGTCTTCATTCATATCGCGGAGAATTGATATTTTTATACTGCTGTCTCAAAACTCGCATTGATAAGAGCGTGTCAAATGTGGACATTAGAAATATATTGCAAATATTTAATACACTGATGAATTCACTTTTAAGGATCAACGTTCACAGTCACTGTAAAGCTATTTTAATCGATAATTTATGGTACATTTGTCATTTGAAAACAGCAGATTTTATGCATTTATGGCAAAAATGGATCGGGAGAATATGGAACAATGACGATTAATTAACTATTTCTCAGAGTTGATGTAGTCTAATGATGACTATATTTCACTGCCACCTAATTTTACTTTTAGTAATATTGAGAGTACGGAGGCAATAAAAATATTGATTGTTTCGGTTGGAAAGCGGCAGAGATGTAACGTAACTTTAATTGAGTTCTTGAACACTGTTTCTACCATGAATTTTCCTCTTGTTTGCAGAAAAACGACGGAACAAAAGAATCACAGAGACTCACGCTACAAAATACCCAGATTATACTTTCTTACAAACGAAAAGCAGTGCGGATTTATTTCGAAGCAACATAACGTTCTGCGTCGAAATCAAACCAAAACAAGGGTACTTAACAGAGGACAGTCGCAAATTTCAGAAATGTCCGTACTGTTTGATGCAGTATCATAAGGTAATGTGTAAGTTAATTACATTCGTTATACTTCTGTTTGTTAAAAAATAGCGTTGAAAGCATTCAGACGCCTCACATAAAGTAGTTGTGGGAAAATAGAAGAATATTTTCATTGAAAGTATTTCTTAGGAAAGTTTTATGGAAATCGACTGAATACTTTAAAACTATTTTTTGGCAAAAAACCTATAAATTACATGCATATTTGTACAACTTACATTTATATAAACATCTAGTAAGGTAATATTAACTTATAAATACTTAAAGTGTACTATGCATTTATTTATGAATCAAAAAAACATGTAAAAAAAATTAGAGAAAACCTATGATAATTTGTATTATTTAACAGCATGTCGGTTGTTTATTATCTTCTATAACTCTAACCATTTATTTTGTTAAAGAATAAAATAATCGATTTTTTTAATCTTATAATAAATTAACCCATTATTTTTCATCACAAAATCTTACGGAACAGAAATAATAAAATCCAAATAATATTGTATAACGATATCAAATCTTCCAAGATTATTTTATATACGGTTGAATGTGAACTTTATTTCTTTAAGGTCTAGATTATATATTATTGCTATAAATACTCGATTAACAATAGCCAATAAAGAAGTGAATTATTTTCAAATGAAACATGATTAACAATTTTGATAGCATAAACTGCAGTATGAATGCTTTGCGCATTTGAAACCACACTTACGTCAATTCCTCCTTTTCTTTGCGATGATAACAATAATCGTAGCAGTCTAGACCATCCTGATTGAATCTTTTCTCGTCGTTAACTATAATTTTCCCCCTCTTATTTTACCAGTCTACAAATTTTGCGAAGCTGGCAAGACACTCCTTATATCTCCCGCTGTCAATGCAAATTTACGTATCATTTTTAGATATACATATAATATTCCCATCTGTCTGGAGCATGTGACGAAAGTTTCTAAAATTAGTTTTAACTACAACTTTACGAGCATGTCTTTATGATGTGAGAGAAAAGTTTGATGTAATAAGCAAAATGATATGTTTTTCACTGGCTAAAAATATGCGAGATCATTCATTATTTTCCTTCGTGACATAGTTGATTATATCTTCTAACAAGTTAAACAATTTCCGACTTTTCTTCGAAGTGTTTCAATTTGATAATGTCTTTTGTTTTAAACAACGTTTTTTTTAAATTTCTTTTGGCGTCAGATTATTACAACATTGACAAAATGTAAAAAAAGCGTTACAAAATAGCTTTGGGTTTTCTCGATTGGTTTTTTGCACAAATCTATAAAAATTCATTTTCAATAAATTGCAAAGAAAATCGTCATAGAAGGACATATTTAAGTGGATGTCTTTAGATAAACCATCCTGTATGCCAGTCGTCGTATTTAGAAAGTTTTTAATATATCATTGCGAACTTAATGACAGCACACTAGTGCAATAAAGTAGACGTAAACATTTTTCTTGTACTATGTTCATAACAATATGAAGCAAAACGTTAAAACATTGTAATTAATAAATCTCTGTGTTCTCAGCTGAAGAAGAATGTGATACAAGCCCGGAGCTCCTATTGTCCACTCAATCTTTTCTCCGGAGTGCCGCATCGAATGAAATCAGCTTTAAAGGGACTCCTAACATCTCCTCAGAATAATTTCAAAATATTTAAAAACGGCGCGGTTGTCTACAATCAAGAATCATCTTCAAACGATTTGGAAAATATTATGACGGAATGGTTTTGCAATTCCGTATCCAGTAGAACAAAGGAAGAATACATCGATGAATTCTGCAGCTTGATCTGTGCTTCGCTTTTGCATTCGTTCCCTCAAGATAGATTCAAGCCTTGTCCTGAGTACGAATTATGCGCCTCCACTAGACAAGACTTTGAACCAACCACTTATATTAACGCGGACATTGCTGCAAAGGCAAAGAAACTTCTTTACTTCGCTGGCGAGGTAAATGTTAGTGTCTATAGATTTGAACTTAACCAGAGATCTTATTATTCGTTTTTATTATTTGTTCGTTAAGATGCATTTATGCAAAGGCAAAGAATTCAAATTACGAAAAACTGTACGGAGGAAATATGCAGGTGAATCTTTGGTGAATCTGAATATACATACTACTGTGATCAAAAAGTAAGGAGAATTTGTTTATAAAATGTAAATTCTCTATTTATTCTTACAAATCAATTTCATCCCCTTCAAAGTAATCCCTGTCCGATAAAACGCACTTTTGCCAACGCTTTTACCAGTCCTCGAAACAGTCGGAATAGTCTTTTTCCGGTATAGCCTTCAAGACCTTCTTCGATTCGGTTTTTATCTCAATCGTGTCAAAACGGCGTCCCCGCATTGGCCTTTTGAGTTTGCTGAATAGCGAGAAGTCGCACGGAGCCAAATCAGGCGAATACGGTGGTTGCGGAATGATATGGGTCAAGTTTTTGGCAAAAAAGTCGCGAAGAACCAATGCAGTATGACATGGTGCATTATCGTGATGAAGGAACCAAGAGTTGTTCGCCCATAATTCCGGCCGTTTCAGACGAATAGCTTCACGCAGATGACTCAAATAATATTCTTAATTGTCTCTAATTGCCAATCGAGGATTTTCAAGCACCAAATCTTTGATTTTTTGGACGAGGCCCTCGTTGGTAGACGTTGATGGTCGTCCAGAGCGCGGTTCGTCTTCAACGCGTTCTCGGCCCGCTTTGAACTCGTTGTACCACTTATAAACGTTTTTTGGTGCCACAGTTTGATCACCAAAGGCCTTCCGCAACATTTTCAACGTGTCCGCACAAGAATATTCGTTCCGCAAACAAAATTTGATGCAAGTTCTGTGCTCAACAAAATCCCCCCTTGTAAAAATCGAAAAATTCACTTTTGGTTGTTTACAAAAACACGTGTAACTCGGAGATAATTAAACCTTTTAACAAACAGACGCTTCGCAAATATTATAGACAGTCTACCAACCTAGGAAAAAAATTGACCTGCCTTCCTAATGCCCAGGAGATTTAAATGACAATTTCACATTACTTTTTGATCACAGTATATTCGAAATCACTAAACTGTTAATTTTATACTCAACAGTTATAATATAATATATATTTATATAATATACATTTATAATAGATGCTAATAGATACAGAGCTTTATTACAAGAGTTTAAGAATATCTCTTTTTTATTTATTGAGAAAATCTCAGAAGAGAAAATGTATACTTATGCATATGCACTTAAATGCATAAATTACATTTTTTGAGAAAAGAAAATTTGTAAACAATCCCTAATGTTAGGTTTTGCAATTAACGTATTACATGATGTTGGACTTATTAATTTATTAAAAGGAGAAATATATTTTCATTTCATTCCTGTTTTTTCCAATTAACTTGGAAAATGTTCATTTTGCACTAAACTCAGCAATCTAGTAATTATATTATTATATCAAGGGATTAATAAATTACTGTTAATTGCAGACATCTTCATGAAATTATTATTGGAAAGCAAACGTAAATCTGTTTCATCCTAATTTTTCAGGAATGCAATCCAGAAACTGAAACTCTGCCAAATAATTGTATACTTAAGAGGATTTTACACCTGCAGAAACTACCCTTTGTTAGTGCAGAGTACGTGTATAATATATATTCAAAATTGCAGCCATTGTTAAACGACAATATAGTATATGACAATTTGACAAAAATGCAGATGCTTTGGAGTCATCGAAAGCAATATCGTAAATTTTCGGTAAGTAAATTTTTGTATGTGTATAAATGTAAACGTGGATATATAAGTGACTAATATTCATAGATGGTTATTGATGTTAACGTTCGCCTTGTGTTGATTTTCTTTTTCAGAAAGCTGGCGTAGAAACCACAAACGCTTCGCAAGAAAACCACTTGAGAACATGTATCAAATGCATCCAGATTTCAAACAGAGCGAAGTGCAAGTACAATCGTGATGAAACTAGAAATGTTAATTTAGTCACCGAGGGAATTATAAATAATGGCCATGTTGAAAATATTTTTCGCCTCGACAAATCGAATCTATTTCCTATGTACTTGGAAGATAAAGTCGTATTCCGTAATAAATCTGATAAGATACAAAATGTAGACAATGAGTATTGCACCAAAGAAAAAGAAATGGATTCTGCTATAAGCTCCAGAGATATACTATGCTTGCAGAATTATGTTTTATTTTCGTGTGCCAGGGATTGCTCAATACTATTAACGTTTCGAGAATTAAATCTGTAAGTAATAGTAGAGTATATTGTTACAATAGTTCTTACAAAAGTGTAATGAAAATCATTTTTTTATAAGCATTAACATCAGACATTCATGAGATTTATTAGAAAGATAACTGAAAAGTTTGTTTTAAATGTTTAATATCAGTCATGGCACTGCATTTAGTGAAAAAAGTAAAGTGTTATCTTATTTACAACAATTTCATAACATTTTTACAATAACTATGTATGTAAACTACTTCCGTTTACCTTTTTGAATTACCTTTTCCAATCTTTACATAATTATTGTTATCATTAATACACGTATGCATATTCATGTAAGCATGAAAAGACAAAAGCTAATCTAATTTTAAATAGAATTATAGAATTTTTCACATATTTTCACGATCAGCAACTTTTGCTTGAAACATTCTCACTCTTTTCATCGTACAACTCAAACGGTTATCATTTTTGCTAGATTTTTCATAATTTTAAGTAATGTGTTAGAAGTTACATATTGTTAGTTTGTTAAAAATATCAAAATATTTCCATTGAAAAAATGATATTAGCTTACGTTTTTTATATTCAAGATAACATTGGATATATATTTAAACATTACAAAATGTTCCATTAATCAATAAATACTAAAATGAATCATCTCGATATTATAATTGGATTCATAAAAATATTATTGCATGTATGGTAAAACACCTTAGAACGACTCCGTAGGATTGCCGGCGACTCTACAACATTTTTAAATTGTCTGCAGACGTGTAAATAAATACTAAAACCTGGGGCTTTCCTTATCCTTCTAACTCATCTCATACTTCATCATTTATATTTTAAAAATAATAAATAATATTTTGATCGTTAAGATCTTATTATGAGTCAGTCGCAATCCCACAATATCAATTATGTCGAAAAATGGAATGGGGTCGTTCTAGGATTAATGATACATACTATAAATTATACACGAAATAGTATTGTGTAATGAAGTGAAAATATAGTGTGTGTTAATTTAATCCAGTTGTAAAGAATTGCTAATTGTATAACATGGACGCTTATTAATAATTAGTAAGAAATTGTTTATTAATCATTATTTACTTATTATATGATTATGTTTACACAGGCACACAGTATCAACCCCAAAAGGAAGCGTAATAAAACTTTCCAATGGGCGAAGTTTTCTATGTGACGTCGGAATCTCGGATTTAGATCCTAAAAGTCTTCAATGCATCGAAAAACATCGTCAACGAGATGCTAATATCTTAAACTCCGTAATAAACGTTTTGGAAGAACAACTAACACTTAAAAATCAATCACCGAGAAAACAATATTCGTAATAACACCAGTAGAATATGTCATAAATAACTTCTTTCTACGTACCAAAATTATATTAAATATTAATCGAAATATTTAATTTTATAAACAATTAATAGATTTAATATTTGTGCTCATTAAGTGCAAAACTCGAAATGGAAAATTTTTTGAAGAAAAGAAACTACTTTATGCATTATTCATGATTATGTTTTCATTGTTGCTAGTAAAATTCAGATATCCACAATTTTTCTAGCAATGGTGTGACTAATATTGAAATGCTTTATGTGAATTATCTACGGTGGCCATTTTTAACACGACATTTACGTTATTGATTTTAGAAGTCTTCGAACTTCAAATTATATGTGATACATAGAATTTTAATAAAAGAGAAAATGGTTGAATATAGCAAATTTAGTAATCAATGATGAATAAACATGCATAAAGAATCCACCCTTTTAATACTGCAATTGATCTCTAGTTTTCTTAACATAAGTGATCTGCCTCATTTTTTAATTTATTTACTTATTTAATCTATCTAATGATCTTTATGTGCGTCCATTTTTATTGGACTCAGAAGCGATTGAAAATATTAAGATAACGTTTTTACAATAGTTGTTTTATAAAAAAAAGGACATTTCAAATACACTATCTTTTTAATATCGTCACGGAAAAATATGAAACTACATAATCTTGAATGTCCTGAGTTTGTTATTAAACGACCCGATTTTTAATTATTTTATAACCTTTTATAAGGCAAAATATTGTGTAACGTTGTTACGAGCCGAGGGCCAGTTTGCAAACGTGGTTGGAGGTAAATGAGTTTTGTGGATATTTAGATTGAATCTAATTGGCCTCGTAACTTCCAAAGAAATATTAATCGATACACCACAAACGGTAAAGGTGTATCTTTGTGGGATTGTTACCAACAATTGACTCCACTTGGGAAATGGAATGAAATAATTTGTACACTGAATTGCAAGTAAAATGAATATAATGTAACAAATTCAGTCTATTACAAGTGTGCAAGTGTAGTGTAAGTTTCGCGACACCGGGAATTATTGGGCGTTAACATTACTTTTCAATGTAATAATTGTGCTCTATAAACTTAGACATCGCTGTAGCTCTTCTGCCTGCAGGACCATGTGAAACGAACATTGATTGTCGAATTGGTTTGTAATCCTGATACAGAACAGGAGCAAATGCACCCAACATGTTGAAGTTATCATTTAAGGTGGCAGCCCATCCATCTGGAGCATGGTTTGCTTCTGTTGTAAAGCACATACCTTCGGCAGCCTGGTTATCTATGGCTTGACGGCGACGATGAAAGCACTCCATATTTGCTTGGTTAACTGTAGCTGAACCTTGAGCGCAAAAGCTGTGTACATTGACAGTCCTGGTGTAGAGAGGAGTCTGTCTATCATTCATGGGTTCGACTGATTCAACAAAGGTTAAGTTGGTATTAGTGATCTTCTTTCTAATAGGTGGCATAAAATTCAATCTTTCTAGCATTTTGAATCTATCTTTCATTTGTGCTAGTATTACATAGACGCGATTCTGTAGAAGATTTGAAAATTTATAACGACCTTTGATCGTATCATCGTTTAGAAATTTGATTCCTTCTAATCTGGATCTTGCACCTGTTGTTTGGGCATCGATGGGTTCAAAGCCTAGTAAGTTTTGATTAGGCGTTAGAGCTGCCGGAAACAGACCTTTGGGAAGTGGGGAATAGTTAGCATTCCCAACGTGCGATGCTAATACACGTTGTGCGGTCACATATGGCGAAATGTATCATTCGTACACATTATGTGTTTGAGCAGTTACTGGCCCAAAAGTTCCGCTTTCAATCTCTACTTCATTATGCCGAAAGGGTCCTGTTGGTATGGCGATAGGTGGTAAATTTAACTTCACCTCTTCTCCATCTTGCATCACAACGTCAGTTATATGTGATATACAGGGTGGGGCAAATAAAGTGTTACAGTGCAATATCTCCATTATCATTAATGATACGCGAAAATGCTTCAGAAACAAATTGTTTGGTTCGGAGGGGGACGTATTTTGGTGGAAATGTTTTTTTTCAAGGTCATATTTTTTGAGATTTCAAGGTCATCGATGTTTTTTTAAGTGGAACTATATATTTCTTTTTCGATGACATTATTGCCGATTTTAAGACGAATCCAGCGACCTATAATTCAAGGTCATTCTAGTCGCGCAAAGTATGAAAGTCGTTAAAAAACCGAAGAGTATCGCAATAATCACTTTCACAGGTTCCAATAGCCTTGGTGTAGTTTTGTTTACAAAACATGCCCGAAACGATGTTTGTTCGTGTTTTATTAAGCCGCCCACCTCACGCAACAGCGTAAACATATTGCTTAGTTGCGCATTACCTTCTAATCGGAATACGTCAGAGCGCAATAATGAACAATTCTCAAGAAGCTTTCGATATGTTCATGGTGTTGGGGGAGTGCCATAAAAGCTACAGAAAAGCCCAAGTGTTGTACGCGGCTCGTTATCCGGATAGGCCACAAAAGTCACACATGGCTTTTAAGCGATTAGCTGACCGTTTTCGTCGCTCCGGTACAATAAAACAAACACGAGCAAACATCAACCGACTACTATTCAAAATAATGCGCCTACTATCTTAGCTTTAGTTGCATTAGATCCACATGTAAGCAGCAGGCGAATAAAATCAGGGAGTGGAATTAGCCGGCGATCTGTCTTAAGAATCTTGCAGGAACACGAATTCCATCCGTATCGAATGTCATTGCATCAGGATTTGTATGGCACTGATTTCATAAATCGCGTCAATTTTTGTAATTGGATAAGTACAAAAATGCGCACAAATGCCTCATTTTTGAGACATGTGCTTTTTTCTGATGAATCCTCGTTTACTAATACGGGAAATGTAAATAGGCATAATATGCATTATTGGGCAAATAAAAATCCTCGATGGATGAAAACTGTGCCACTTCAACATCCGTGGTCCGTTAATTGTTGGTGCGGCATTGTCGGAGATCACGTCATTGGCCCACACTTTTTTGAGGGCGCTTGACTGGGCAAGTTTATGCCAACTTTTTGCAAAATGTGCTCCCTCAATTATTGGAAGACGTGTCCTTGCATGTTCGCATGAACATGTGGATGCAACAAGACGGAGCACCACCCCATAATGCCGTGTGTTCAAGACAAGTCATGAATGAGATTTTTGGTGAAAAATGGATAGGACGGCTTTCCAGATGTTGGGGATGTAGTGCAATTTTATGGAATGTTTAAATATGTAATAGAGTTGTAATGGGATTTTGGAGGCGGAGTGCCTGAGGAGGTCAGGAGTGATGTGATCGAGCCTTGGAGCTTTCATGGTTAGCTCTCATGGATAGGATAGCTTTGTGTACATAAGGTAGTGGTATTTGTAGTGTTGTGAGGCTTGTTGTGTTTGATGCGTTAGGAGTTGCCGGGGGTCTGGGGGGGGGGGGGGTGCGCGAGCAAGATTTTTTCTGTGAATAATTTAATTTTCTGATCGTGGCTGGATTTTGCCCTTAGGGTGGAGTTATGTACTTCCTGGAAAACGCGGCTGAAGTGGTTGGCTTTTCCGGTGTCGGATGTGACCGTGGTGTGATCCATGGAGATGGGAGGAATGTATTGTTTTTTGTTGGTGAGGATTTTGTGGTTTTTCCAGAAGACTGGATCTGGTCTGGTTCGATGCCTGATTTTTTTTATCCCATGCAGTGATTTTGATGCGTGCGATTCTGGAGGAGATTTTACGGGAGAGTAATTTGGCCCAGGACTTGAAGTAGTCTAGGCTGTATTTTTGCCATAGTCTACGAACTTTGTGGCGAGTTTGGATGAGAGAGAGTAGGAGTGGGTCCTTTGTGATGTCAATGTAGTAGGGGTGGGGAGTGTGGTGTGTGGTGTGTGGTGGCTTTTTTGCGGCAGGCTACTACGAAGGCTTGAAGGTTACGGATGCAGGAGTCGATTTTGTTGGTGGAGGGGAGGGAGGTGATGAGTTTGAGATTGCTGGTATACTTGTGATATGCCATCCAGTCGATATGGGGTGTGGTGTGGGGTGGGGGCAAGGGTCTGGAGTTAGGGGTGAGTAATCGCTTCCTATGACGAAGTTTTCGGTACGATTTGTGAGGCAGTCAAGGTCTGCTTGTAAGAACTTGGTGGAGGGAGAGGCGTAGACCACACCGATGATTAGTCTGGGGGAGTTGAGTCTGATAAGGAAGGATTCTAGGTTGGTGGTTGAGCTTGGGACGGTTTCGAAGGATATATCTTTATTGATGATAATGGCGACTTCTCCTTTGGGGTAGGGTCGGTCATTTCTGATTATGGTGTACCCCGGGATGGAGAGCTGGGTGAGAGGCGTGAGCCAGGTCTCTGTGACGAGGGCTATGTGTATGTTGAGTTTTTGAAGGACGTGAGCGAGTTCGAGTCTCTTGGGAAGGAGAGACTCGGCGTTCCATAGGAAGATGTTAGGGAGGCGGGCCATTAATTAATGGAGCTACAGCCGGCCATAAAGGCTTAAAATTTTTGAGACCCCGATGTGCAGGTAAGGAGTCTATCGAGAAGTTCTTGGGCTTTTTGTATCATGAGATTAATGTCCATTAGTTGGTTGATTTTTTCGAAGATGCTGATGGGTTCTCCAAATTGTTCGGCGGGGGCAGGATTGTTTGGGGCTGGTTTTGGGGTAGAGAGGGCGTCTTTATATGAGAGGAGCTGCTTTTTGGGTGGCGGGGCCGGGAGGAGTGTAATGGATGGAGGGGATTGCGTTTGTTATTTTTGTTGAGGGGATTTTTCTACTGATATATTTTAATAGTGCAGGACATTGGGAATAGTTGGCCGTGTGATCTCCACGGCAGTTGGAGCATGTGGCGGGGGTGTCCCTGGGCTTTGTGCAGTCTTTGATGAAGTGCGCCCCTGCGCATTTAACGTATTTCGGGGGAAGGTTATAATTCCTAGACGAGTGGCCGAAGGCCTGGCACCTGAAACACTGTGTGTAATTCTTCCTGGAGAAGAATTTCTCCCAGTAGACACGAGTATAGAAGAATTACCCGATTTTATTAACCGAGTTGAATCTGGTGCCGTTCTCGAAGGTTATTTTATATGTGGAGTGAGTTTTTGTGTTGTTAGTATGCTGAGTTTTACCTCCTAGAGGTACAATTGAGGTGGGTTTGATCCCAAATCCTTCAATTTCGGTTAGAATGTCTTGGGATTCCATGTTTTGGAGCCCTCGTAAGGACTACGGTTAAAAGTTTTTCGTAATTAGGGGTGAACGTGTGAAAAGGTTTGTCAGCCTTTCTAAGTTTGTTTTGGAGGTCGTGGTGAGATTCCGGGTCTCCAAGGGCAATTTTTACCTTGTTTCCAAGGTATTTGATATTGAAGTTAGGGCCGTAGTCGGCCAGTAAAGCTTGAGTGAGGGCTTTGATGTTGCCATCAAAGTTGTCTATGTAGATCGGGGGTGGCTTGGGATTTGAAGCTAGGCTGGATTTTGCTGTGTTGGATTGGAGTGTAGGGGAGGAGGTTGGTTCGACCTCACCTGATTGTGTCTTGGTGTTGCTGGCGAAGGAGACAGGACATCGAGTCGTTTTTTTGTGGGGATGTTGGCCTGTAGCATGGTGACCTCTGTGACTTTATCTTCTTTGTCGGATATTAGAGGTGAACCTGCATGTTTTCTCTGAGGTGGTGGGGCGTCCGAGAAGATTGCGGTGCTTTTGCGCGGCAGCCTCTGGAGGACGGTTGTCTTCGTGCACTCCATGTTGGATATCTGTTGTGACTTCTTGCATGAATTCTGGTCTTGAAGTCTATTTCGCACTAGGATTGATAAACTGGAACTTGTAGCGTTTAGCCGAGGTTGAGCGCTGCTTCCTGTGTTTGAACGAAATTGACTTGAAACTGCCCGATGAGAAGAAAAGTCTTAGCTCTTTTATATGCGGCTAAACTGGAAAATTTGGTAGTGGAGACTGGGCCTACGTGACCAGATCATCCCCCGGATAATGCTGTGACAGATGGTCCCAGCCCTTAGGCTGGCGTCCGTTAGAGGACTAAACATTTTTCTGTTGGAATCGTGGGGGCCTACACCGTGAATGATACAGTGACTCAAAAACGAGTGGCCCCAGCCGTTATATTTAATAACAAATATAATAATGTATGAATTTTTAGTATTTTTATTTTGTATATTTCTCATTTGTCGGTGCTTAGTCCATTAAATTCCTGTGCTACAAATGGAATTTTCATAAATTAAATAAATAAAATCTTAAATAAGAAGAGCGTCACCCATATTTGGGTGACGGGGTCCCCACAGAGGCATACCTGTCACCCAGATATGGGTGACGCGGCGACGAACATGTTAACGTAGTGATTTGGTATAAGAAATGTGATAAAACGGATCGAATTTTATTCGTAACAAAAACTACACATTCAGACCATATCGCCCATCATTGCTTTACTTTTGCAACGATAAATCAACGATGTAAACTAGTGTAGCAGAAGTATAAGAAAGGCAATTAAATTCCTATAAATTAATAATCAATTAATGGAACAGAATAAGATCATTTATGATTAGAAACGAGTAGGACAAAACAAATATACAATTAGTCACACTTTATTTGAAAATCATACAATATAGTTTTTTATAGCCTTAAATAATACTTTAGAATTTCAAACAGAATTTGTAATTTGCAGCTATTAGCTCAATACAATCCTCGACTCAAACCACATTATAATTTGCAAGATTTTCTGCACCAAAGTAATTACCAATTGCCTGGGTCTCACACGAGGAAATTGCAGTGTTAGAAATTCAAAAGGGGGTCAGAACGAAGACGATATCCGCTTCCGCCCCCTTTCTTACAATGACGCTTCTTAACTTAGGCGCACGCAATTATTAACTAACACGTTCGCACTTAATAATTAAAACGTTTACACGTTCCCACGGATTCCACGGCGGGCGATAATTCCTCGGCGGATGATAATTCCTCAGCGGATAATTCCTCGGCGGATGATAATTCCTCAGCGGATAATTTCTCGGCGGATGATAATTATTCGACGAATGATAATCTCTCAGCGAATAACAATACTGCGAGGAATCAGATTCCATCGGTCGACGATGGTGGCGTTATGTCTATGCTCATATAATCTAGTGAAACTGAAAGTATTTCATTGTGATTAGTCAAAACCAAAAAGACAGGGGATAAAATATAGAGCCTAACACCAGCTTCATATTGGCACCAGTTAAATGTTCGCGCAGCATACACTTATGGTCTCCAAATAATATTTAGCGCTCATAATGGAAATGAAATATACAGGATGTTTGCTTCTTGCTAACGTGTTCATTTTTCGTGAATTATCGATAATGTCGAGCGCGACATGAGATGGTAACAAGTCTTTAGAACCTTAAAAAGGTGACACAGAAGTGTCCATAAGAAGCAGTATCTATACGCCATATGGTATCCAATCTACTCTAATATTTCATCCGTGCTAACATTATAGACGAGTTACGTAGCACTAGACCTATGGGATTAATGTACAATAGCTTAAATTCTTTTTGTAACTTTTATGAGAATAGACATCATGCATATAAAAAAATAATTGTCCATCTTTTACCGAAACTTGAAAACAACTTTAAAATATTTTTCCACAAGTGTCTATAACATCTGAAGGCTTAAATTACCGCTGAAAGATCGTATTCTATGATAGGATTACCTTGATTTTTAAGAAAATTTGAAAGCATGTTGAACATTCGAATAATTTCAACCTCATCCTCAATCTATAAATTTATTGAATCAATTTATTGCATCTAATTGTCCAGTATTCATTACAATCTTTTTTTACAACGATGTTGATCAGCGCACCTTTAACTATTTTATCATACATTTTTTAACAGTAACGTGAAAATAAAATATGAAATTTATAATATTCAAATGTAATAAACAAAAACATAACAAATTAAATTATATTAAATTATGCTAAATGATATATGATTCCGCGCTGCCTTCTGATTTCTAAATTAAGCAAATGATCTAAATAGCTTACTAATTAAAAAATAATTTTTAAACGAAAATAAGATATTGCGTTTTGTGTAGTTCGATGATTTTTACTCTTAAACATTGTTGTAGATTTCCGATATAATTACGGTACTCAATTCTGATAAAATACCAATGATTAACGACGCCTTCAGACATGAATTACTGTATTTGAAAAAAAAATTAATAATAATTCCTATGTAGAAAAACATTCAAAACAAAAAATTGTCTTCTCGATTTTGAAGTTTGTTTTGAAAATGACACAATAATAGTCTAGAACGAGTAATATTTTCAATCGCACGTTGGATTAAGTCTTCAGTTTCATAAGACTCGTTCGTGTGGTTGTTATTATTATTATCAGTTTGTGTCGTTAGAGAGGCGTTCGAAATCGCAGCTTCTTTTGTGTGTTTCTCAATTTCATAAGGCCCGCTTTTCCTTTCATTATCATCATTATTATTGTCAACGGTTTGAGTAGAGACAGAGATTTTAGAGTGCCCAGCTTCTTCTGTTTGCGTCTCAGTTGATTTAGTTCGTTGTAGTTTCAGATTATCTGCTTTGTTAGAAGTTTCTGATATATATTCAATGTGAGGGGATGAATTATATCCATGTCTGTTTCCATTTTTTAATGGCGGATAGCATTTATGGTTTGACGTTAGAGAAATTCCACAGTAATTACAACGATTTCCATTGTGATTGTCCGATCGTTTTATATCGTTCCATCGTTGCGCCATGTTTAATACTAAAACAATGAAACATATCGTAAAAGATTGAAAGTCACGAACCTAAAAGATGTATCGGTGATTCGAAACCTTCAACTTGAATACTGCTATACAATTGATATTAACACTAGAACTACCGACGATTGAGGTATACCTACTTCTACCGCAGGGGTCAAAATGACTTGTTTCATAAATTACAAAGACATTTAAGAAAAGACAGCAATTTTTAGTTTTTATATATTTTGTATTTTTATGGACAAAAATTGAATATAACCTGAATAATAATAGTAATAGAATAGCAAAAATTTATAAAATACTTATGCATAAAATGATCGACTGAAAGTAATCTGAGGAAACTTGCCTGCAATAAATACTGCAAGTAATGACCAAGTCAAACAGTGTAAGTCGTAGGAAAAACATTGTTTGGTTGTTGACATATCTTTGAGTTTGAAATATTTTCTTTTAAGACTAAAGGTCGCGTCACAATAATTTCCACGATACAACAGAACAGTACCGAAAACCTATGTTCCGTGGCGAGGGAGGGGGGGGGGGGGGGGGTAAAAATAACTCATCTCGGTATATGTAGGTATACTACATACAAATTTACAACAAAATGATAAAAAAAAAACATAACAGTTTTACAGAATTAATTATTTGTATATCTTAGAGAAAAGTCGTGCAAAATTTTCTGAAACAAAATGAAACTGAAATGAGTTATAATTTTAAAAAATGTCAAACAAGTCATTTTGACCCCTCTTGGAAGTTCTAGTGTTAACATACATATGATACATTCTAATTGGTTTAAACTTTCAAACACGTTAAAATTGTAATCGAGACGATAAGATTTCCATACCCACTGACTTTATTATCCTATCTTTCGTAGTGAACTGTAACATCAGCATCAAAATGCGTCACACCGTGTATCGTGCATCAAGCAAGAGAATACGTGCCGCTGGTCAAGAGTCACAAAACATCAAAATAAACAGTCCAAATCGAGCACCATCTATGTCACAATCTATGTATCACTACAAGCTTGATATTTTACATTTTACCGGGTAAATCAAAATCGCTTTTTTCGATTTACATTTTACGTGATCAAAATGCAAAGTTCAAAGACGAATTCGGATTGATGAAACTTCTAACCTTTTTGAGTAGTTAGTAAATTCATCACTGTATACTAAAATATTTATTAACAAATTCAATTTGAGAATTCTGCAGAATGTACCCAGGAGGGTGAATTTGCATAATTATTTATTCAACGCTTTATGATTTATGGATTATGGTTTATAGTTTATATGACGTTATACAAAGTTTATGCGAATTCTGAGAATGGGTAAGTATAACGTAAGGCAATGAATTCTGAAGAAGTTTTCGTTTGTATTTTATTGAACTATTTGATTAATATACTATTAATAGATTTGGTAAATGTGTAGATGAATTAAACAGCTGCAATTGAAAATAAATAAACTGGAAGAACTTACTTATATAAAATCCATTATTGTAGATTTATTAAAGTTATTAAATGAGAAAATAAATTTTCACTTGGTTCTCATTCTGTATAAAAATGAGCTTAGCCATAAAATCATGTCACATATTTCAATATTCCAAGCAAATTACTAATTAAATATTAAACATAATTATGTTTTATCCTTTTCTAGAAAAGGATCAATTCTTATATTGTACTGCAATGGCCAATTTCGGTACCGAATTGTATCATCTCTAACATAACTCTATTCTAATAATTGTCTGTTTGCGTCGAAGGGACAGATCGTCCAGCAGTTTCATAGATTAATGATTTACGACCCCTTATTAAGGGTTGACATATAACACCGTGATCCGTACAGCGACACGTGATGTTGATTTGTGTTTGTAAGTCAGTGTCTCGTTAGATAACATCATTATGCGCTTGATACACGATTTGTTTTGTTCCTGTAATGATCATGCAATTCAGTACCGAGAGAATAGCGCGTTGTCACTTCATAACTGTGGATACTTGTCGGGGTGCACACGATCGAATCTGCAATTACGTTCCCAATAATGTATCAATTAACATGTGTCCATCAAGGTAACGCTCACATTAGTAAATGGCGTGATGATAATTAAGAAGCTTCGTAAACGGTTTTCTGATACACGTGAACGATCTCAAAATATTGAATATAATGATTTATGTACTCCTTATGGCAGTGAGGAAATTCAAATTGTATTCAGAAATATTTAAGGCAATATAAAAACTCATTCTAAACAATACAGTTTAAAAATTCAATGCAAATAAATAAAAATCACTTCATATCCTGCTCAATTAGTGATTGTTAAAATGAAAATCAATTGTTGAAGATCACTTTACATTTTTATTTCTACGATAACTACCGACAAAGTTACTTTTATTGGAAATAATTTGTATAACTCTACATTAAGTTCGCCCGACACTGGCCGTAATTAAAACAGTTTCAATATAAAATGATCCAAGGAGTATTGAGAAATATTTGAAATACGAAACAAATTGAATTTCACGAACCACTTCAGATTTTTCCAATTTGCCAATTACAATTAGTTTTCATTAAAACGTAAACAATGTGCTTTTCATAAGAAATTGACGACAGGTATTGTATAATACAGTGGGATATTTTACATATAACGAACTAAGTCGTTCTAGAACTTTAATCGTTACAGGGTATCTTTATTGATATTATTATATATTACCATATAATTTTACCAAATTTACAACACAGTTATTATGGCATATAATAATTTCACACAAAATAGGATAAATTGAATATAAAATAAAAAAAATAAGAACATGTAAATATATATACTATAAATTTACTGTATCATATTTTAATTTTATACATTGGATATACGGGTAAATTTATAAAAAGAACCATAAAGAATTCAATTCTACCTTTATTGTATTAACCCGTATTTGTTGTAGTACTTTGATTTAATGAGGGAAAAAGTTCGTTGTAGCATTCGTTCGTTGTTGGCCAAGCCACTGTACTTTGAGCTCTAAAACTATTCAGGCGGAGCCACAGGTTGTGCAAGAGATCTTTAACTGGTCCAATGATACCCGGAGTATCGATCAAAATTTCCTAAGGCGAGGGCGCATTGCTCGTATGGGAGCTAATTAAGCGAAACAAGAAACTGAGAATTTCTTGGCGTCGAAGTTTTTTTCCCTTCTTCCAGAGGCCTTTGCAGCGCGAGAACGCCGCGCCGCGCATAAAATAGAGGAAGCTTCCTTGAGAAACTTTATTCCAAGGATAGAAAGTATAACATTTTCTCTATGCTTTTAAGTTGGATATGCACAAGGTTCCTTCGTCCCACATAATGCTTTCCTGCACAAATTCAATTGTCGGCGTCTCTTCTTTTCTTCTTTGTCCACTCTAGCAACCCTTCTCAGTTCGCAATCGAATTTACTGTAATAAGTGTTTGCTACATCCTGAGAGATTTTGTTGTTATTATGAGACGCCAAGAATACAAAGAACGTCGAAAATTAATATAGAGAAACGTTGTGCATCTTCGAAGCATTTTTGTTTCATTTCGTTGAATTCTCTTATTCTCAGAACAAGAAGATGTGGATACTGATATACTTGCTTGTTATTATATTTCAGCGTAACCTTCGAGTTCATTTTTTCCTCGGAAATGAAGAGAGTCAAGGGAATCGAGACATGACTGTCTGAAACAGGCCGTACACATTTCACCAGACTGTCAGCGCCTGTGTTTTGCCGAAGCTATGCATCTTTCAACAGCAGTCCCCGCTTCTTCAACCATAAAACTTTTCGCTATCTATTACCCTGATAGTTTGAATAGAAAAAAAGTTGCTGGGAAATAAGAAGACGCCCGGATCGACGTTATAGCAAAGTTCTTTTCATAAAATGTTGCACAAGAAATCCTGGGATAATGTTTCACCGACTTTTATTTCACATTTTGTATCAGTAATTTTTATCTCGTTTATGTCAGACATTAAAGAACTATATCTCAAAGTGAAAACATTTGTACAACTCAGAAATTAAACATTTTTCGGTAGGAAATAATAGCCTAACTACGACCAGCATTTATGTCGAATTTTCAGGTATTTTGAGAAACAGGATTGCTGGCATTGTTATAAATGATATTAATTGCGCCTGATTTAGTTACACATATTGGAGGAGAAAAATACCGATTGTTACGAATTTCGTTACTTTTTATAACGACTAAAAAAGAAAATGCATGAATCTTTATTCTAAGGAAAAAATTAAGGTTAATAAGGAGAATTTCTAGACGACGTGTACTAGCATTCGGTGCAATTATCCTCGTGAGACCTTTTAAAACACGCGGGTAAAATTGGACTAGTTAGTCCAAGATTATTTTGTTACCCTCAGGATTATCTTGTCTTGAAAGTGGCAGCTTCACGTGGCTAGTCCCCGAGGGATGAAGATAAATACTTTATGTCAGTCCTCCAGCCAAATCCTCGACATGATGCGGTGGCGCGTGTACGTGTCCTCGAGGAGTGGAACAGACGGGGAACTGAAGCGGTTCCGTGAAAATGAACTCTGTTCAAGGATAACGACAGTACAAACGCCGATAAACAGTTTGCTGTTAGAAAGTTCGTAGAAATTCATGGGAAACAGTCTTTAGGATCGACATTAAGCCGATTAAACTTTGTGGGAAATTTTCTGTGTCTCCGTAAAGCCACTTTAATGAAATATTTGAGGTTAAATACGGTGTTAGATTATTAAAACATGGCGATGGACTGGAGAGTTTTTACTTTATTAAAAGCAGTATGGATTTATAGAATTACGTATACCACACTGCAGTCTGCAATAAAAATGGAAGTGGGAACGAGAATGTGACTCGTCTTTATAATTGCCGATCATTAACGATTATAAAAACGAGCCACGAGCCTCGAATAATCGTATTGCCTATTCCTAAATTGTACATTTTTGTTATCAAGGTAAGGGACAATGTGAGAAAAGTTACTATAATTTGTAATGTACATTGAATCGGATTATTTTTATTTCTACTTTGGTTACTCAATATAATTCGTGTTTTATATTATAATACTTTTTACTTTTTTAACAGTATCAAACCAATCTGTTTAAATTTCATTAAGTTAATCGTTAAACTGCATCAAATCAATCCTCGTATTTAAGAAGTTCTTAAATATTTTTTCTTTAATGTCGTCATAGTTTAGAATTCCCCTCTACATTTAAACGCACAGAAGAGCTTTTACCATATTTTTAAAAGCATCAAAAGGTAGGCAATCGGCCAATTGTAACCGAAGTTGGTTCTCCGAATGCGAATTCCACGATATCTATTCGGAGTCACGCAACAGAAAAATCAGACGGAAACGCGTTAAAACCGCCCTTATCGATAAAGAACTAGACAGGTTCTCGCTGGCAAGTATTCACCAAAAAAGGTCAAATGTCAAAGGGATACACGACCCAATGAATTACGTTGAATTCACCGTCACAGATTCCATTGGCATCGTTCTGAGCAACGATAGTTCGAACCTAAGCTTGAGAGACAGGCTAACCAACAATACAACATTGATCGACATTTTACTGGCTAGTGTAATAGACACTAAGGCGTAATTTCTGTGCCGTGATAAGTATTGTATAAACAGTCGGATGTTTTGATAAAATATTTTGATGAAAAGTGTTGATGTATACCGACATCTTCCTACATTCCGTTCGTGTAAAATAGAAATGTACGCAGATGCACGTAAATGGCAGTGGAGATTATCAATGGTACAGTAGTTACATTCTTGATTTTTATTTTGGAAAAGCAAATTATAGATATACTTTTTCTCAATCTAGTATTACATCTTTTCTACAGCAGTCAATTAAAGTAAATCACTGTAACGTCAAAGAAAAATTACTATCAGTGCAAATAAAAAATTGTAGTATGTTCCTAAAAGAGTGGCAAATATGCTCACTAGTATTTAAATGAACATGTCGATTAGTGTTGCATTAAAAAATTGTCTAAACATTGTATTGAAGGTATACTTTGGGAATTTATTTGGCATACATTTATATCCTATTATCAAAACGGACTCGATAGATTCGGTGGTTTAAAAAATTAAGAAATGTAGCTTGAGGATTTGCAAATAGGTATAATATGTTCCGTGCTGGATTTATCAGAAAATAATTCTCAATGTACAGCATTACAGAAATTAGTAGAATGAAAAAGTCGCTTAATGCCAACGAGAGTATGGGTTCATCAGAATAGATTCAGGCTATGTAACAATTTGTACAGATTTAAGAACATAGCTTAAGGGTGCATAAACAAATTTCTACAGTTTTATAATCATATATCAGTCGGTTTGTTAGAAACAAATTCCGAAAGTGCAGCCTTTACAGAAATAGGTAAAAAGGAAAAAACTCCTCAATGTCAACGAGAGTATTGGTTAAAAGGAAGTACATATGTTCAGAAAAGATTCACAGTATTTAGTGATCTATAAAAGCTATAAAAGAGTGCATAAATAAATCCACAAAATTTCATAAAGATACCTCACCCAGTTTGCCAGAAAAAATTCACAAATTTCAAATTCAAAAAAGTCTGTAAAACGGACGAACTCCTGCAGCGTCAACAAGAGTATAGATTGAAACGAAGTATGATAAATAAAAGACCAAGAATTTTCAGCGATCTATAAAAATTCAACAACATAATTTAAAGGCGTATTAATAAAATTCGTAAAGTTTCATAAAGTTGTGATGTACGATTTGTCAGAAAAAATTCTCGAAGCGCATCCTTTATAGACATAGGTAAAACATAAAAACCCTCTTAATGAAAATCCAAAAGATTCCCCTTCCCTACGGTGCTTTCTCCTAATCCCACCCGAGCCTTTCACTCACCCCTTGTTGATACTTTCGCCCTTTACCAGGCAACCCCACGCGGTCGCCCGGTTGAGAGCCATGGCGACCGAGCGGAGACCGAACGCGTTCAGTTGTCAGCGCACCGCGACGCGAGCAACCGCCATCGCTCTCCATAGTGATCGCTACCAGAAATTCCCTTGGTCCATCGAATCGATCAACATCTTTCCACTTAGGCTCGAGCCGAGATTATTTCGTAGATTTTGATCTAAACAGATGCACTCGAACAATTATTTTCGGTTATTTAGCAAACGAGATTTTTATATCGAGATTCGCATTTTTTCTAACGAAACATAGTGTCTTGTCAGTGAGCCTATAAACCTGAGTTTTTTTTATTCTTTTTTACGTTTTTTTTTTTCTCCAATTAGATTTTGAAAGTGTCACCAGCGAAAGCCGGTCTGCCGCCGACAACTGCTGAAGAGATCCAATTTCCTGGCGTTTCTGGTCTGTCGGGATCCATGGCCGCTCCTTGATCTTGCTAAGGATCGAAAACGTAAGCGCTGTTCTTTTGTTGTTGATATTTAATGTTTACAAGTTGATCTTCGTAGATGGATTCAGCGAAATATTTAAATCATGTTTACTGTCTTCGCTCGAGTTTCGTTTTTTTATTTTTAGCACGATATAAAATAATGAAGACAATAATTAATTAGTGTCATTCCAATTTTGTTCGCATGACATCTTCTGAAAACGGCGTGCCTCAAAATACATTCTCATATAATTGTATAACGGTACGTTCTTATTTCTTGTATTACTTGTTTGATTATTTATTGTACAAGTGCATAACAGCTGGAACGCGTATTTTCACAAATCCCAATAATTAACAATTATCGGTTACGGATCGAAATCGAGGTCGTCCAGTCGGCATGGATAATGAAGAAATTATTAATCGCTCGAGTGAAACACATTTGAATGCCATTCAGGAGTATTGCGATGCTGAGTAATATGTGCAATAATGTGATTGATAATTCGAGGCATTAAAAATCAAAGTAGTCGCTCCACTTGGACTTCGATTAATCTAATTGCACATTTTGTTAATGGAAAGCCTACGGCCTTTGCAGAAACTTTTGCCATACAAATTGCAAAGTTTCGCAATTCAACGACAGCTACAAAGCACGCAATCAAAAGATTGAGAAGTTACAGGAATTGGAGACGATATTTTGCGATTTTTTTTTAACAGCTGCCCCTCACCGTTCCGAACACAGACAAATCAATCCCGAATTAGCAAAGCAAACTTCTAAGGTAGGGAAGTTAATCCGCTGGAAAAAATTTATGAACTTCGGTTCTGTAGAGATGGAAGACATATTTCAGGAGAATGTTTCGCAACTTCATCCCCTCACCAACGTTATCGTATTAACTTCATTCGAGTGAACTCTACTGAGAATGATAGACAGTCATTTGCATCAGAGGACTCCGCAACTGTAACATTTCACAATTTCTCACACAATCAGTTTCGCTGAATACCTCATTACGAGGAAATAAAACTGGAACATTTCTACTCCTTTGACATCGATATCAATTAGCTTCACATTCAGCTAAACTATTTTAAGATACCATTTTATAATCCGAATTAATTGTCACATTTAATTCGATTTAAATTAGCGGACTCTCTTTGGAATTGTCAAAAGTCCAGTTTAATCTAATAAAGGGTTAAATGATCTGTTAAAGAATGGAGTAAAATTATATTCTCTGATATCTTAGCTGCCCCATTGTCTATAGTTCGTGTGCTTCCGAATTGTGTTGAAGTTTCGAATTTGAAACTACGTAGACGCTACGAGTGAATCAACTTCCAGCCGAACAGTTATAGTCGAATACAGTAGCATGTTTTCACAGTTCTTAGAAAATCCTTCCATTACCGAATGTGTCCTCTCGCGCGACCACCCCATTGTCATGTTTCGAGCCGACACAGAGAACCCGTGACAGCGACTATTGGGAGGTTATCCAACCGAGTGGGGCAATATTCTGATAACAAACCGTGTCGCGGGACAATTTTCACAGCGAATCAATATCGCTTATCGAACACGCCGTGCAAACTGTCCTAATCGGGATCCACGATTTTCATATGGAACATATCGCCACGTTCCGAAGAACTTTAGCCGGTAACTCGTTCCTCAGATCATCCTCCGAGTCACTTGCTCGTGTTTCATTATCCCGGATAAGCTTCTTTTATACTTTGAAAATCCCAGAAATACGCTATTTGGTTAGACGAGCGTTTTTATGACTATTGGTTATGTGAGACTCGTTAACCCTTAAAAGTAGAAGTACCGAGCTCTAGAGATGGCTTCGTTACGACTGATAAACACTGGAAGTATGAGATCCTGTATCGCTTTTTATTATAGTGCGTGCTAAAATAATGGAATTCGTCATTAGTTCGATAGAAGAACATCTCGTTACATTATTCTACGGAATTGAAGAATCATTAAATTGAAACCCCATGTAAAAATATCTTAGCCTTTATTTTTACAAACTACTGCTCAGTTTCTTCGAAAATTAATTTTCGAATCCTTTTTATTGTGAAGTTGAGTGACAAAATAATTGTAAAATTGTATATTTTTCCTTTTAAAATTTCATTTTTGTTCCACTGTGAGCTATTTCAGAAAATGTCTTAGATGTCGATCTTTTCTCGTCGTTTTATCGTACTTTTCATGAGAGGTGTGAAACCTAAATCGATCATTCTGACACACCCGATATTTTCAATTGACACTTTGAGGCTTAATATAAAATATCATTCCAATAATTTCCTAAAGAAAATAATTTTATCTCTTTTTCAAATCTGAAAAACGCTCCAATTCAAACACAAAGTCATCGTCGCACGGATAATCAGAAGAATCGGAATTCGCGGGGCGTTCACTCAGACGAAATTTAATTGTCGGGAAAAATGTGACTGAATGTTAATTAACTCTGCGTATCTATGTATGATCTTCACTACCAATGCGATGGGTTCCGGGGGTTCGTTCGAACGAAATGAAGCGTCAATCTGCCACTAAAGTCGAGCAAACAAATTACTTTATTCCGCTCAACCGATATTTGCAGGATGCGAACATTTTGAAATCGTTTCCCGAGGAAACGAGACAACGCGAGCTCTCCCCCTCACGCTGTCACTTTTGCAGATGAAATGCGCAAATCTCTGATTATCCTCCGTTTCAAAGAACCGCCCTAAAACGTTATAGAGTGAACATTCTTTTGTTTTCTTTTTCAAGCAGTCTCTAGAATTGTGTTTCCTGAAGGATTTATGTCAGTTTATAAAAACAATGAAATAATTGTTACCGAAGTAGTTAAAATATGTACATGACAGTTATAGAAATTATAAAAATATTTTCAGTGAAATACTTTTCTAACAAGTTTTATATCGAAACATATGTTACAATAGATAACGTAGAAAAAATTGACGAAATGCAATCATGTCATTGTTAGGAAATAATAGATAATATATTAGCGTTTAGGACTCGGTACTTCTAATGTTAAAACAAGTATTTTCATGTAACTTTATTTTTACATTTACTACAAATATGATTTGACAAAATTAGGAAACTGTAGGAAAAAACATCAGAAAAGTTTAACTTTGCCGATTGTTTTCTTAATATTTTTACTAAATAACAATTTCATTTCTTATTTCTTCTCGCTTTTGGAATTTGGTAATTATCAGATTTTACAAAATGTTTTCGATTTCTTTCCGAAACTTTATCAAACAACATCAAATAAGGTTTATACTTGTTATATTGTGTTATATTACACTTATATTTTTCTCAGGTATACACGTCTCTTTTTATCGGCACTAAGAGTGTTAAGAGTGATCTTATATTGACTAATTTTTCTTTATCTGCCGGTTAATGCAAATGATCTGAAAAAGGTTGAATTTGCACAAATGTCCACGGTCGCTGTATAATTGTTAAAACGTTAGACGCGAAGAGAATTGCTTGATAACGGGTTATTGTCACTAACGAGTTCGCAGAGGGCAGCTTGTGTTTATCGTTTCGGAGCTTAATTTTCTGGTGTACAGAAAAATGACTTGGAGGCGAATATTAAATTCTATGAATATGGAAACAACAAAACCGGGCAAGTGGAAAATGAATACCGGATAACTCGTCGCACACCAAGAGTATCCTTTTCCTAACTGTGGCGTCGTTCCGTTACGCAGCATTATTGTAGGTGTTGTCGCCTCCTTCCCACTGGCAAATCTTCGTGGAGAGGATATTTTCCCTGCCTTTTCGCCGAGCACGCAATAATCATAAAATGAGTCGGGGATGGCCGGAAGGCAAAGATAGAGGGATCTAGGCATACCTGGTTCCCTAACAGAGAAATAAATATAAAAACTAAGTGGCAATGAATCACCGGAAACGCGACATCAGCATTGTGCTGATGATAGCAGAAGCCTTCGAACGTTATTCGCCGTTGTGCTACCTCGGAATTGAGCAATCTACCGTGTCTCACTCCTTTGGTCTCCTGTGACGAAAAACCATGTGTTCCATCTGCTCCTTCGTGTTTCCTCTCGCCTATGGTAAACGGCAGACCAACGAGAAATTGAAGCGAGGAAGCATCTGTAACGTGAAATGTTAAACATCGCGATCCCAGTTTCGAAATATCGAAGTGCACGAAGACTTAGGACGTTAGCTTCTTTCGCCCGCTTTCAATATTTCTTTCCAGTTTGCAGCCGGAAAATTTTCAAAAAGAAAACTTCTCTAAATACACTAAATTATTTAGACCTAGTATTTCCTTTGCATCTGTTTCTCAATGTCAGTTCCATCATTTTCAGCTTCAGCGATCACTTTAATTTTATTTAAATATTTCTTTATTCGACTGCACACCGCAGAAAATATTGTAGAAATATCCTTTCTCTATTCTTTCTTAGTTCCAGATTTTTCTTGAAACGTGATACGCAGACTCGAGAGAAACTCGAAGCTTTATCGAATTTCTAATGGATCGAATCATCGGAGACTTTGATCACTAAAATTTTCTAAAGAATAAATCTGCTAATTGAACTTCTGAAATTTTAGAAGTACGTCAGAGCTTTATTAACATTGTATCATAGATATTGGATATTGTATATGAGATATCGACAAGCAGTTACGTCGGCACAAAAATGGCAAAATTAGTCGAATATAATCAGACTAAGAAAACAGTGTATCTCTTAGATCATCGAGCAGAGCGATTAAATAGAATTTATAGTTGCCTACGAGATTGATATCGGGAAGGTCAGAAAACTAATTTGGCAATAGTGATTACACGGCGTTTGTGATCCGTATTAATCGCATCATTATTTTCGAAATTTCTGTAACGCACAGGTGCCATGATAAATTGCTGCTCTTCATTTCCGTCGGCGTAACCATGCAATTTCTAGTGGGACAATTTCATCGGACAGCTTTTGAACCGGCGGAACTGCTTTTTCTTCGTGACAGTTAGACTCGTCCGTTCCGTTTTCGTGTCACAATCGCCGTGAGAAATGATCAGTACGAATGACAAATCCTACCGAATAAAACAGCGCAGTAGAAATTGTACTACCGGCTATGAAAATAACGGTTCGCCCGTTCCGTTCCTTATCGGATTAGCTTTGACAGGGTCGCTGTAATTTCTAGACGCGAAACGGTCCGCTCTACAAATTGTACAATTGCGGAGCATTTGCTTTTATACAAAACTTAAAAAAAGGGAATCGCGAGATTTAATGGAATTTAACAGCAGTTGCCTTTTTGAGACAAGAATGTTTCTTATAATTGTAATTCGATTTGCGAGGGTGTACACTAGCCACCTCTGTGCTTGTTGATAACAGAAAGCCGTCTCCGTTTCCTAGAATGTGATATTTAGTAAATATTAACGCAGCTTCGCAAAGGGTATAAAGTTCCTGCCAGTTTCAATTTGTTACAAATTTTTCGCGAGAGATTGAATTTGCATAAATGTCCATGGCCTGTTAATCTAGAAATGCTATTCCTATAAATGACAAAATAGCATGAGAACTTTAAACGCTTTTAAATGAAAGTTCCCCTTGTTTACCGTTTCACCGGTCGTCGTTATAATAAAAAACTTTTATTTCGCTGAACGGTAATGCGTATTTGATGTCGTTGAAAATAGCTCTGACAAGCCGAACTGTTTTATATACGACGTGCACAAAAAAGGTGAGAAGTTTCGTTAACGTTCTAATGAAAAACAGAAAACTTTTGCTTCTATTGCATCACTTCAGACACCTACCATGATTGCTCAAGTACTGTCCGTTGCTGAAAAGATGGCACAAAGAAAAGAGTAGGGCCGATTCCCATCAAACCACTCATGTTATCGCCCTCGCAAAAATAGGGTAAACGCGTTTCTTTTATTGGCAGAAATGATTCCTTCCTATCAGACCCAATTTTCAGGAAACGAGAGACTCGAGCCTGGCCGGTTGTTAAACAAACAACGCCTCCCGATTCCCGTCATCGTCTCGCTCCCCCGTGGTCTCCTGCTAGCCTTCTCCATTTTGTTTTCATTTTAGACTTTTGATTCTTATTGGCTAAATTAAGCGCTGAACTGGAGATGCGATTAAGAGGAGTGGCCGACCGACCCCACTTACTCCTTGCATCAATTAGTTTATTGGACTTCTTGTTTACCAGCAGAAATGGGTTTCGGGTGCTCATAAACAAGCGGGGATTTCGGGCGTGGAGGTCAAGCGGGGATTTCAGGCGTGGAGGTCAAGCGGGGTGAGCGGAGTACTTTCTTGCCTCTCGGCAGACATTGTGCCAACTTTTCAGCAGTGGACAGTAGAATAACAACGTGTGATTTTTCTGAGAAATTACACTATCGTAGGACGTTAAAGAAGCGATCAACTGTTATGCAAATAAAAAATATACTCTTCAATGATGCTGTTACTTGTGAAACACAAATTATTGAAGAAGCGATAATCTTTAACCGAGCAACTTCGTGCGTCGGAAGAACGATATAAAGGTCGAATATAAAGATATGAAAAATACGATATAAAGATCGTTAGCTCGCGGTTCTATTCAGCGCAATAAACTCAAATTTCCTTCGAGAAGTACTGAAAAATAATAAACGATGAAACGTGAGATACAAATGCCGAAGACTGTAAAGCTCGCAATTCTATGTTCTCAGCTTCCGCTATCAATTACTTGCATGGATCAATCATATTACGACATACCGCGTCATAACTGATCACAGATACTGAAAATGTATCAACAAATAGAAAAACAACTTCAATTTTATTAATACACGTTTCTTTTTCAAAAGACGAATACGCTGTAAAAATCACCAATTTTTAAAACGTCGAGAATTCAGTGTTCTGCACTTCTCGTGTGCAGTAAATAATATTTATCTTCTCCGCTGCTCTCCAAGAGACTTTTCACTTGGAAATTCCACATTATAAATGAAATATACCCGGGCTCAAGAACCGACTGCACAGCAAATAAAAAACGATAAAGTTTATTACAGTGAGTCGAGATAAGTAAAATAAGTCGTGGATGTTACTTTCGAGTAACGAAATTAATGTCGCAGCTGTCGAGCGTTTCCGTTTCGAATGTATCGCGAAATGTTGTGGCGGCATGTTGACACGATTTTCCAGGAAAATCCGTGTTCCATTGTCGGAGCATTTCGTGGAAACAGAGAAAGAACTTTCATACATTATCCGGATTCTATCGATTTCATGTTCACTATTCGTAAGTGCGCTGTATTAGTTCATGAAATCATTAGCACTATGATGGGATAGATAAGCCGCGAGGTTTAAATCGTCAATGTTAGTAATTTCCCTGCCATTAGTTGCCAGCTAAAATCCGCAATTAGGCATTAAGACAATCAGACATTAATGCATGCCGATTTTTAGGTTACTTACAAAACATTCTTCATTTGGATACTTCTTGAGATTGAAAATACCTCGCTAGATTTATCTTCAATGATTTTACTAGTTTTATGTTTCTTAGATTCCGAGTTCTAGGATTTTCGATTTATATCTTTGATTTTACAATGTGTAAAAAGTAGTAAAAATAAAAGTTATAGTATTTTTATTTAGTGTATAATCGTGGTGGTATTCATAGAATCGATTAGATTACTTGTTACAATAAAAATCTTTTCCACGAAGAAGCGTTTAAACAATTGAAAGAAATTCTATTGTTTTAGTTTTCGGGGAAATGAGAATAGAAATGAAAATATACCTATATGAAGATCTGCAATCTAATAGGAAATAGTAAAAGCATTTGAAATTACTTTTAATATGAAATACGCTAGAGAAGAAATAAACTATCGTTTAACCTCTTTGTTTTGCAAAGATACAGCATATACTGTTTTTTACTCTGAGATCCATAATTTATTTCCGAAGTGTGCTTTGTTCGCGTGTCCAATTATGCCAGCTGTTTCTACTTAACACGTTCTTGTATCGTTCCCTGGAGACTTTGACACTTTTTCAACAGACTTCATTGAAACAATTTAAAAGAAAATCTTTGCCACGTACCTATGAACATATCTTACATGCTAGAATTATATACCCAGACTTGAAAATTAATTTATGCGTTAATATATTGATTCTTTAAAATTTAATTATCCACAAAATGTAAGGAAATTATGTATATTGCCTCAAGTTTTTAATTTTTATTTGAAATACATAAGTTACTTTTATGAAACTTTTAAGATTGCAAAGTGTCACGGCGGACCATCGTCTAAAAGTTTAATTGCTTTTTAACATAAATCAAACCCTATTTTCTAATGAACCACTAACTACTTACCTTATTTATTTGACTCTATTAATTAATTAATTAATTAATTAATTAATTAATTGTCGTCCACTTAACGATCTCCACAAATTATTATTAGACTGCAGCATTTTATGCAAAATAGAATTGTCTATAAGAATTGTACAGAACAAGAGTTAAATAGAAATGTATTTCTATTTCGAACATTTTCGGTAGATTAAAAATGGTGTAGATTTTGGAATTCCTGTGATGTCTTCATTGCTCTGCTTTTATCGTAGCCAATTTTATCATAAATGTGTAAAATCCGCAGTCTAGTGATCATTAGCAAGCAGACGCGCAAATAATGAATTCCTTTCATCTGCCTAATTATTTCTCCGCTGTGCGCCACGAAGGAACTATACCAAAAATTCCGCTATTAAGAGTCCGCCGCAAAACGGAGGCTGTTTTGCAGCTGACTGCTCAGTTCCATTAACTAATTATTCTGCTGTCAGCAGTGACAGTCTTCCGAGTTTCGTCGACAGCCGTGTATGAGCAATGAACTCTTTAATCGACACGCGTCACATGCAATCAGAGCCCGTCCGGAGCCGAGCTGGTCTCGTTTCGAAAGCATTGCGAAAGTAAAAATCTGTCTCTCACCTTGTTCATTTTTTTTTTTACAGTTTAAACGTTCGCTTTGCTCTCGCGTTTTTTTTATCGAAACAGCAACATCAACGATGATTCGAGCATTAAATCGTGTTATAAAATACGACTTTTTCAGTCTTTTGAATGCTCTCGACGGTTCTCTCTGGCCGTCCGTTTGGCATAGGTGACAATTAAACAGGACAGGATTTTCGTTTGAACACTGATTGCTCGCGCTGTGGAATTAATTGGAACATTTTGTTCCAATAGACTGCGATACTTGGAATACTTTTTTGAGTGACTTAACATTGATTTGGAAATTTGATGATAAATAAATAGACCGTAGGTTTTCGCGATTATGGTAACTGCGGATTGATATTCAAGTTTTAATAATAGTTTCATTTAATAATTCTTTGTTAATTTTTTTTTGTTGACATACATAAAATATACTGGCTAAAATGTAGATGTTTCTGTAATATAGCAGCCTGCATCCCATATAGCATCATTTATTCCACCAAATCGATTGAAAGAATAATCTTCATGATCTTATCAAACTCTTTCATTGCCGAAGAAAATTTCTGTCTGATTTTTATTTTTATGTAATAATGTCAAGTTGGAATTTACCTAAAGTTTTGTTTAACGCGGACTGTTGTGATCCATAATGTTTAAAGGAAGTTAATGGAAAAGGGATTTCGACGGAAGTTTCGATTTTCAATCGGCGGCAAGAGCAATTTCGAGCGGTTTTAATAAGAACCACTTGGATGAGCTCGATATTGGATAAATCGAGGGAGGCCTGTCCGACCAGGAAATATCGAATCGCCGCCAAGTTAATTGAAAGTCGATTAAATCCAACGACGTTCGAAAAGCGTATCTACCCGAGTGATAAAACAAAATAATTAACTTACGGGTAATGAGATTGTAGTTTTTCTTCGAGTTACCACTTTCACGGGCTAGTGTATAAAGTCGTAATCAAGGAAAATATTTATTCCTCTTGAAACACCATGTTTCCTGTGCCTTTTTGCGAATTTATGCGACGATGAATATTGAGTTATCAACATTTCCATAAAGTGATTCATATTTCTGTCTCTTTTTTTAAATTTTTATACAAATAAATGCTAACCCTATAGTTTTTGTTATTGCAAACTTTTTGGCGGTAACTCGTCAATTTGTCGCTGATATTGAAATTTTGTGACCGTTTGAAAACCGTTGCGGTGTGATACTAGAATAAATATCGATTTACCACTTCCAATCCTCGTGAAATTTCACGCGCAAAGCGAACAAGCGGTCATCCTTGTGGTGTGGTAGAATATGCTCGCGATCTTCACTTTGCATTATAAATTATTGATTTCCGTGGTTTTGCAAAAGCCACGCTGACCTCGGTTTTATGTTCGAACGATGCCTCGCATCCAGATCCATTGTAGGCGGACGAATTCCGTGCGTGCATCCGTTTCCCATAGGAATTTGTTCGCAAACTACGGTCCGCTGTATGAAAACCGGGTTGTACAGCGTACTTTTCCTTGCATTCGGCATGCCTCGTACACACGAATGCATTTCGGGCTAGAGAATTCAACTTCCGCTGGTGAATGACAGAAATACTAACAAACTGAATAGTGTTGCTGTGGTTAACAACTCGTCGAACATTTTTAAAAAATTCCACGTGATATTAATGCACAGTTTGTATCTTTCTCCAGCTTCTGCCGTTGCTTATTAACATATGCGTTATCGATTGATACTTCAACAGCATTGCGATCTAGATATTCGTGACCCAATAATCATAATGGTAATGACTGAATAAAATCATACATTGAAATTACCGGTATTATTACACAACCTGCCCATTTGTTACAACAGTTAGAAAATTTGTAGGCGTACCTGAGTATTGGCAAACGTGATGCTTACGAAGTAAGTATCTCCTTTTGCAGTAGATCATTTACAACATAGCATTTTTTAACAAGTTTTTCATTCTCAACAGCAATTTAAACCGCGAACCTGTGATTCATCTGGATCAGTATTTTTCGACATTGGACGTCAACTTGAAATATATCTTGGGTTATTTTTAAATATTTTGGAGACAATTGGAATATAATTATCAGGAATTAATTATTGATGTTGCAATCCTAATATTCCAAGAAATAGGTAGCAATATTACAGAACGGCTGCAAGATTAAAAAGGAATATTAAATTTCAACTAGCTTTACAAAACAATTATTGTTACTCTTTCCTTCATAATAACTAGTCTAGTTCTAATGACAAAAAGCAACCGTCTAGATATTACAATAAATGATCAGTATCACTGCAATGTTGTTCAAAATTCTATTATTTTCAACGATGTATCACTTTATAATTTACTTGTATTATTATTTCACAAGTATTACTTCACAAATAAATACATCAATGATGCATTTAATTGAGCCATAATCCGAAAAAGATTGGGAAACACTGATCTACGTAGAGTAGTATGTTCTTAACCATTCGTCCAGTTTCGAGTTGGGACAAATTTTTCCAAGCTTATCAACGTCATCGTGCTGGACAATATATCCTAGCGATTTTAACGATGCAAAAACCGTGTTCCAGTTAGTTTGAAATAGTTCAGAAGTGTTCGCAGCAATGGTTCAGAAACGTTCGAACACGGATTTCGTTCCGTTTCGCTGCGTTTCTCTCCAACGCGCGAGTTTAACTACCCTACCCTTCGTGTTTGTGAGTCGGATCAGTTCGTGATCATGCTGCCGAGTTTATAAAGCGAGAGGTAACTGAAACTTGAATTGTAGGGGCCAATGAGAGTCCCGGGGAAACGACGAGTCCTCTGGAGCACCGTTTCCCAGTAATTACGAACATAGACGCGTTAGTCTCAAGTCGAGGGTGGCGGGACTGTTAAAGGAGCGTGGGTGTAATTTTCGCGTACAACGAGGACTCCGCGGGGAGAATTGCAACGATCGTGATTCACCGGGCGTAGAGTAATTTCAATTCAACGAGAACGACTGGCTCAGCGATGAAAAACAGACAATGAAGAGCCGGCTGAAATCGTTCTCGCAGTGTATCAAAGATTCAGCAATTAAAAGTTTTAATTACCACGTTATGAGAGTTTTTACGGTTTCACGCATGCTTGGTAAATTCAGAGAATCTCAAATTAAAATGAATAATATTTCATGCGTTGTAGCAATACTTTTAGTACGCATTTCACTGCCATGAGAATAATATAATTTCTTGGAAGTGCAAGAGAAGCGTAGAATTGAAAACACATAACATCGACAAATAAGCTTCTCGAACACAAAATAAGACATATGGATGAATCCAAGATAAGATAATATCTGCACCTTAGATTAGCTGCACATAATTTTCCCAAAATTTTAGGTTACTAGGAAGGAAGGGAAACAAATATTTTCGAGAAGCGTTTCCGCGAGACAGCTCAATAAACGTCTATTTATATGGATGAGGACCCTTAGATTTATAATTGTGCTTCTCGGTGTTTATATAAGATATCAGAACGAATCTAAGCGCAAGTAATTCGTGCACTTTAACTCTACATTACACAATTTTTCCAAAATTTTAAGTCACTTGGTAAGGTTCGAAAGAATTACTTTTTAGTAGCATTTCTATCTCGATGGATAAAAATTCAGAAAACCCGCAAATTTGATAGAATTATATACATATTTTCTGGTTTACTCGTGTCTCGAAATTTGTATTGCAAATAAATCTCCGTTTATTCAGCGGCGTATGTAAATTCGTTTCATTTGTCGTTCGTCACGCGAGCAAGCATCAATCAATTCGGCCACCGCGCCGCGGTAATTTCCGGTCTGATGATACCGTTGTCTGCCTGCTAACTGGGAACTCGCATGTCGGGGAATCGTCGGTAGGACATATAATTCGGAGAATAATCGAACAGAACATTAACAGCCTTAACACCTGAGGGGCAACGGTTAGGTCATTGAAAATCAATCGTTCTGGTACATACGTGGACGGATAGATTTTACCTCATAGCCGCGTTTCTCTCGTTTAATATTTTATAAACGTTGAATTGATAATCGGTCGACCAGTCGAGTCGCGCATCTTAACCGCCTTAACACTTCTCGGATTGAAAGTAATTGGTCAACTGTGTAGATCTTGCTGCACGAATACAAAAAAACTATAGCGTTGGACGGTACATGTACAGTGACGAAAATATACTTACGTGCAAGACTCATTTTAACATTATAATCTTCCCTATTTCTACGCTATTCGTCTAGCGATGTCAACAATTTATTTTTAAGAATTTTAGTTCCTGGTGCACATATTCATAGTAGAACTTTCTCCTATTCCGAGAAGAAAGTACTTGGTAAATATTTTATTTCAACTTAGTACTTTTCTAGCAGACAACTTACTTAAGTACTCTACTTCCCTGAGACTGCTCTCAAACTACCCCGAAACTACTCTGGTGCAATTGTGAAACTACCCCGAAACTACCCCGATACTACCCTAGAACTGCCCTGAACAAGCCTAGAGCTTTCCTAACACTGCACTGAAACTACCCTGAAACTGTCCTGAAGCTGCCATAAAATTGCGTAAAACTACTCTGAGGCTATCCCAGAACTACCCTGATACTATGCTATGACTTTGCTAACACTGTCCTATAAGTATCATATAACTACGTTAAAGATGCCCTAATTTACACCAAAAGTATCCGCAAACTACCCTAAAACTGCCCCAAACCTTAAAAATTGAAGGTTAATATAAAGGGGGAAGAGCACACTGCAAACGTGGCGGAGTTAACGGACTATGGGGGTTAGAGCTTTCATGGATCAGGTCCAACCTGTCATGGTTTAGGACTAACAGCGAAAGGGTGGAGTCAACTAGTCAGATTCAGGTTAATACCCCAGAAGGTGGGGCGGATGGATCACACACTGCTAACTGTCAAGGGAGCTAGGCCAAATCATAGAGAGCGGGCCAACCGCCTAGGGGCGGGGTCAGTCAGTTGGAGGCGGAGCCAAAAAAGGGGCGGGTCAATATGCCCTCAAGCTTCTCCAAAATCTCAAAGCTAGTCTGCATCTGTGCTAAGTCTGTCCTAATTCTGTTCCAAAGAGACCATGTATGTATCTACTAAATCTGTCCTAGATATACCCTAAATATTTCCTAAAACTCTCCTAAATTTGTCATACGTATGACTTAAGTCGGCACTAAATGTTTCTGATTATTGCATAAAATAGAAATAAACATCATAAATGCACAAATCCAGCTAATGATTTAAAAATCGATCATTTTATCTTGATTCAGGTGGTACTTAAACAAGCTTTCTAGACAGACAAATATAATACGAATACCGATTCGAGATATTAACTTCCGAGGTAATTAACAAGCATAAGTAACTGAAATAAATATTATCCAACGGACAGAGATCTGTATTTATCTTGGTAGAGATTGCAGTATTAAAACATTCGCTATTAACATCAAGAATCGGTACAATGTTTGAAAATTGCCACATCTACCTCGTTTATCGTTTTATACAGCTTTGCCTCCAATTAACCCTCGCCATACAACGTCCGGTTTTTTTCGGACCGGTGAACTCGTGACCTGCCTTGGCCGTTTGACACTTGATGCCGTTTATTTAACTTAGAGCAAATAGAAATGTAATTACTATGTGAAAGAAGGTAAAATAATAATAATAATAATAATAATAATAATAATAATAATAATAGCAATAATAATAACGACGGTAATAGGAAGAAAATTGATATATATTTATTATATATACATACATTTTAATGTATAAAATTATATATATTGTTAACTTATAATCGATTGGTTCAACAACATATCTCATTTCATATGCTTCTGCAGTGTAAGTGTTTGCAGGTTATTAATTCATTTCTATTCAATGGTAATAAACGTACGTATACACAAAACGTTAAATTATGATCTTGGATTGTATTTTCCTTCAAAGCATGCATGTTTTAAAGTATTTTATGTTTCAATTAATTTTTCACATTTACAGTTCCAAATTTTAAAGACTGCAAGATGGGTAAACTTACATTTTGAATGGACATTAATGAACACACTTTTATATACAATTTAAATCGTAGAACTTCATCGTGTCGTTTTTAAAAACGCGTTTAATTTTTTTAAAACTCGATTTAATACATCGTGTAGAATTTTATTTTCCGCCACAGGAGTTTCATCGCGCCCGTAACTACTGAAAATTTCCTTTCATTAAAACTTGTAACATAACACAAAAGGCAATAATAGAAAAAGAAGTAATCACAGTTGCGTAACATTTCATTGCAGGACAATATCGTTTATCAATACATTTCTCTTCGATCAATGCTTGGTTTTGTAATTTCTTTAACCAGAAAATTAAGATCTGTCATTGACATGATTTCCCTTCGAAATTTTAGCTTGCCGCTCGCGCATTATTCGACATAAACAACGCTTTAACATATTGACTTAAGTATAACATATTAATAACCTTGACATAATAATAAGTCAAAAATAATAATAAATAAAGAATGATAAATGCATCCTTTTTTTGTTATTAATTGACCTTTAACAAGCACGTCGTGATGGAAGTCCACTACGAGATAACTCAGGATTGGCATTCAACGTCTTAATAACAATATTTAATTACATCTCGCCAATATGTACTTATCTTTTAGCGTATTTACCGTTGATTAACTGTTATAATATTCATGCATACGTTGTTGATCATGTATCACTACGAAAGAAGAATCAATTTCTTTGTAGCGAAAAATCGTCCTTTCGTTTATTTCCACTTTAATTTTTGTTCAAAAACCTAGATCTATCATTTTACCTCCCCACTGCGGATCTCTGCGATGGATTTAATCCAGTTCCTTGAAACTTTTCCCAGAGTAGAGCACACAGAGTTATTTCCAGTGCATTAATACTTTTATAACCACTTCTATCGCAATCCTTTCGGGGCAATGCTAATCCTGTCGAGCTTGGGTTCGTATCACGAAATCCTATCCGGTTTTATCCATTATCGATACCTTTATCAAAAATTTATATGCATAGACTATCAAATGAAATAAAACTCCGAATCGTAGACCTCCGAAGCAGGAATTCTCTGCATGGAAACTCTGATGCATATCAGAAGCTTGCACACATTCCACACAGTGCGAAACTTTCAGAACTTAAATTAAAGATTCCGGAGTCCTCGAGACATTAAAATCGCACAGAACTTCCAAAGAATTTAGGTATTGAGATTCGAATTCTCAGAGTATGGAGTAACCGATTAATCGTAGGTATAAATGGTATAAAGCTATTCGCGAAGTGTGATATAATCGCAATATTCGAACTTTATGCTAATCGAGACTCGGCAAAAATTTCTCTCGCAAATCGATGTAATTGAAACGTGACTTCGAATTGCCGATTTGCATGGACCAGTGGCAGTACAGCTGCAATTTCGATCTGGTTTCTTTACCAGACCATTGTGGTTGAGACCTCGAGGGTTCATTGTCATTCAAGAACGGTCTTCCTGGGAGTGGAACCCAGAAACTTTTGAGAGGAAAAGTCGCTACGAGCAATACGCCGGGAATTAATGTCACTCATTCCGTGCTGATGAATAAAGACTGCGTCTTTGCGACGTTCTCTAATTTTTTCGATTACCCAGTTCGTTATGCTCAAGAAATTAGACGTACCCGCAGACGCTATAATCCGATCAAAATATTATGTCTTATAAACAGATGCGTACGTTTTTAAAGACCATAAATAATCTCCGACATACCTAAAAATTACAATTTTTGGTAGAATAATTCTTCGTGTAACAATACATCATTGTAACAAGTTTCCATACTTTAAAATAGAATGATACGTGTTGTAAACAAAATTATTCAAAATTGTTATTTTAATACTCGGCTAGCGGAATCATGCTGTGACCGATACAATATTTACGTTCACACAAGCTGTGAATTGTCGTTGTGGCTAGTATCCTGGTTGTATGTGTGACTAGAGATTACCCCTAGTCAAACCCAAACTCCGTGAGATAGGTATAGTAGCGTGTCGCGTGAAGATACGTAGTAAATTGTTCTTAATTATCGATCAGCTTGTAAACATAAACGAAAAATTTTGGGAAGGAGAAATAAGATTATATGAACTTAGTGGCTCGTTTTTATAGTTGTTGCCAATTGGCGACTATATTGTATCGGTAATGATAAAAAGTACATGCAAAAATGCGAAGCAATCAAATGGGTAAACATATGCAATACACGTGCGATAGAAAATTTAGTATTTTATGAAGTACCTGTATTAATAAAGAATGATAAAATACAAATAATATGAAGCTAATCTTTAATCAGACTCTGTATATAGGTAATAATATTCAGATTTGGGTCTGCATGAACGAGAGTAAAATGGTCTGCGAGTTGATTGCAAAAATTGAACAGTAGAATTGTTAATAGAAACATTACAATATAAAGTACTCCACAGAATGAAAAGATTGTGACGATACTATTGCTAAAACGTGGTTCAATTTTGAATTCGTGTAAATCACGTAAAAATATCTTGAAAAATCATTTTTATGTTCATTTTAAAAATTTCGAGTCTCTACTTTCAGGGTCTTGATCGGATTTGCGGAGAATTGTTTGTTAATTATTTATCTTAGCGACTTTTCTTAATTTTGGCTATATTAACCCTGTTTCTGATCGAATAGCTTCATTTTAGCACTACAATGAAAAATTAATCGACAGAAATGGTAAAAACGATGTATTTTTCGTTTCTTTTATTAAAAAAAATACGCAACAATGTTTTTCCGAATTTACAAAAGCCACGGATATTAGGAGTTAGACTTCGATTTTCTAGAATCATCGAGCGCCGATACAATTACTATCATATTCTAACCGATATTCTGAAGAGCATTGTATTTTGCAAGTTAGGGTTCAAATTGACTACAGCGCGTCAGATACTTTTTTTAAAATTCTAATTTTGCGTCACCCATTAGCATGATTTCACATTTTTGAAGTTAACGGAACGAAGCGGTTTGCCCCAAAATGATGGTGAACTAGTCACAATTAAGAAAAGCCGCTAAAGTAAATAATTACCGATTGTTTCAGTAATATTGATGAAATCGAACAATTACAGTACATATTTCTTAAAATCGTTACGACTTTCTACAAAATTGTGTCTGATGAGGATCTTATTGATAGGTCAATGGACTTAACGCCAAGTCCAGGCACATTCATCAAACTTTCTCAAAACCATCTCCACTGCTTATAGCATCTGTGAAAAAGTTGTACGAGTTCTGATTGTGCAAACAGAACGAAAAATTTAAAAAGAAGCATAAATCTTCGACTAAACACACCGAATTGGCGATCTAATGGGAAATAAATGGCAGAAAAAGGGAACTTTGACGACGACAGGTCTCACGTATGAATTCAGTCAAATCAGGAATAATTTGTCCAATCATTGTGACAATGGTCTCGGCAAATCGCCAAAGGGAATACCCCGGCAAGTATCGATCATCGGATGCGCTTGTATCGCAAACACTGGGCGGCAGCTAAACAGTTATCGAACTAACTGGTTAACAGGTTTAATTAGTCGACTGATCTGTCTACGATATCTTGTTCCGAACCACTTAGAAGATCATTCGATGAATTAGTGGACAAGACGGAAATATCCTTTGATGTCCGATGTAGCGGTAATTGTTGCCATCGATTGCATCGGTTTATCGGTTCTCTAATTTCCTGTTCAGCACTGCGTGAAATTGCATTTACCAGAAACGTTAATAAATAAAATAAAAAATAGTAGAAAAATTGGAAGAATTTAAGAACATCGATATATTATTTTCAATCTATGGAGATCGTTAGAGAGAGAGAGAGAGAGAGAGAGAGAGAGAGAGAGAGAGAGAGAGAGATTTATGTAGCATCGGCTTTTCAGTATTGTTGTTGACAATTTTTATTTCGCAACATTATAACGCAATCGAGCATTATTATCTACTGTAACATACGTAAATGTGTAAAATCGAAGAAACCGTGGATATTGTTTTTACCATTGTTATTACTTATTATTCACGAGTTAGAGAAACTATTAGTAACGTAAAATGGTACTAGGAGGATAATATATACATAAAAAATGCATAAATGAATTACTGTCAACGGCATGATCTATGAAAATTGACGTTGACATGAAGATAGACAGGTTAATTATGTTATTTAAATATTTTATATAATTACCTCCAACGAATTTATTCAAGCTATTATACAATATGGACGTATCGCCACACGAATTTTCCGAAATAGGCCCTGTGGTGGATATGTTAATTATGCTAATTGCGAGATTGACACACGCCTGTTAATAGATGATTGCGAACAACCGTTGCGAGTATAGCATTATTAATTAAATTATCGATTTCGGTGTCATTTATTATTGCATGGGCTGCAGCGAGCGATGATTTTGACGAGTGAACATGAAAGACAAGGAGTTCGGATTGAAGGTATTAATTAATATAATAAAATTGTTACCGATATTCCCCTTCGTATTCGAATCAAAAATTTTAATGAATATTATCCAGACTATGAAATTCTCGATTTAATGACGAACAAATCAAATTTGTTCAGAATAAAATCCTAAAATGAAGATGGTAAAAGTATATTTTTGTCAAGCAATGCAAGTTTTAAATGAAATCCGCGCAAATCTTGGTACAATATGGCAAACGCGAAATCCTATCACAGAAATTATATTACGATTATTTTGCAAACATGTTCAATTGTTTCTGTAGTTCCCTTCCAATTGAAACCGTTGTGCAACTGTCAAACGAAGTTCGCACCACTTTAGAATTATTTAACAACATACCTCGAGACACATTGAAACTGCAACAGTATTGCAAATTGTACAGTTTCGCAGGTATACATAGCAAAATAGCAGCATTACCATATTTATAGGTGTCAGCGAAACAGGAATCCAATATCTGCGCGACATTATTGAAGCATGTAACAAATTCGATAAATTCATGCATACGTGGCTTTTGTATAAAATAATGTTCTACATTTCACGATAATCGGTAATTAAACTTAAAAACTGTATCATAACAAGCACACGTGTTTTACTTACTTGCATTTATTATTGCAACTATTTGTAACTCATTTGAAATTTTTTTGTAACTTATTTGTAATTTTCTTACAATTTGGTTATAATTTGTTTGTAAATATTTGTAATTTGTTTGTAATTTGTTACTAATTTATTTATAATTTGTTTGGTATTTGTAGGTAATTTGTATGCAATTTATTCGTAAATCGTTACTAATTGTATTGAAATGCTATCTCTTTAGACGAAAAGAAGCTAAGCGAAATTTCATGACTTTCCATTCACCGTTCCTCGCTGAACCAAAAAAGAAAATGCCAGCCAAATATCGCTTTCAGCTAAAACGTCCCTCCTAACTAAATCATAGCTTTTTCTTTCATACTCTTGACATATTTCACTATGCCATCGCTTCGCCTAATATTTGAGACGCTACTATTTCGCCAGCACTCGGCCGAAGTGTTGTGATATTGCCCGTTTTTGTAAATGAAAATAAATCGACCATGGTCTCTACGAAGCAGCAATACATCAGGTAAATTGGCGATTAATTCTAGAAACTTGAACGAAGCTGCAATAAATAATTTTATAACTTTAATGGAAGGCTTATGAAACGATTTATCCTCTTGTTTAGTTGCAAACTAGTGCACTAAAGTTATTCATTAAAAATGTTTAATACTAGAACCATCGAGCACCAAAGGTGATTAATTTGCGTTATCTTTTAAAACCAACAAGATCGCATTTGTAAAACCATGACTCGTTTCTTATTATTAAATATACCTCAATGGATAAATGTATTCAGTAATTATCCACAACAATATCTCGGCAAATGTAATAATTGTAAAATGAGAAACTTGAAATCTGTCACTTTAACGAATCTAGTAGTCTGGTGTTAATACAGTCTTCGGCTACACTCCGGTAGGACGCTTAATAGAATAAAATAAATTTTCTTTTGTCTAAGTTTCCGTAACTTCTTCGAGGATACTGTCACGTATGTGTACATTTAGTTTTCATAAAGTCATGACTATCCTAAGTGCAAAGAAAATGTAAATCAGTTGAAAAGCGATGCACTACAGAATACGTCAACAATACCAAAAGAACCTGATCAAATAAAATAAAATGAATGAAAAATGAAGAAGAGAAAATTAAATAGATTTTTCCCTACTATAGAAATTCATCCTTGAAAAGATTAAATTCAATGATGGAAACATTTACTTGTATAACTGTAGTCTACTATCGACTTTTCCTCCCCAAAGTTTGCATTAGTAATAATTTGCCATGTTAGACCAATATTACTCGAGCAAATTCATTTTGCATTATTCGATGGTACGAGAAAAATTAATCCACCGAAATGTCCTACCTATATTTCGTACGTGACCGACCCTTTTATCCTCGAAAACAAAGTGTGTAATATTCTACAATCCACGGGACATCTCAGAATAAAAACGAGCATAAACAAATATAATTTTATTATCGTCACTTACCCTACAATTAAGCCTGCGTTTCTATTCCCACTCATTGAAATGCGACCAATGCAATTGATTGCACAGCATCGTCGCTAATAACGTCAAGTGACAGCTCTAACTTCTAATCCCATCCGCCAGCCAATTACCGATCACCGGATTTACGAAGCACCGAAGCTTTCCAACTTCCTCCTCATTTGATTACACACGAGCAGTACGTTCGAACCGCATCCATCCGATTGTCAGCAAGTCAATTTACACACCCGCGACTGCAAATTGCGAATTCTCGCGCCAGCGTGCATTTCTTTCTTCCGATACGCAATCCTGCACTTTTATTTTCCCCTGATAGAAAGTTTTATCGGCAGACTGTAACTGATAGGTATAAGTAATACGCAAATGAAGAGATTTGCAATTTTCAATACGAAGATTCTTTCTAGAAATTTAATACAAAGTTTCTGGATGAGCCTAGATCGTCGTCTGACAATTTCAGCAAATTATTTGCATGCAAACCCTATGTTCGCTTAAGACGAATAAATATGGAAATAGCAGAAAGTTTTAACGAAATCAAGGACATCGAAATATTACTTTGAGCTAATTAAAGATGTTTAAGGAAGAAAGAAAGTTTTATTCTGACTCGCAGTAATTAATGCAGAAATCTTCTCTACAATTCATCAATGACAATTAAATAGAAATTCATTTTTTCTCTTAACAATTTTGGCGAGTCGCAAATAATCTAACAGTGAAGTCCATTTTTTTTTATGTTTCTACTGCTGCGTCTCGCCTGCTCGTTTTTATCACAAATATTATCACAATTTGTTAGAAATAGTTAGTCTCCTCGAATCCTTCCATAGAACATTTAAATTAAGTACTTGAAACTGTACGTGTTGAACGACATTTCAAAGTGAAATTGAAGTTAAAGTCTCTGTCGAATCGCCAAGGTTGCATCCTCTCGTTTTCGGATTATAGCTCCCAAATACCTTCTGAATAGCAAAGCCAGCCATGCGTGTTCTAGCCATGCGTGTCACACGAACAATACATTAATTTGATGAAAGGAGCTCGCATCAGCATCGCTCGACATCTATTGAGAATCGCGGTACCACTCGAATAGGACTTAATGAGGATGATTACTGGTCACAATTGCGACTAAAAATCGAGTTAAACCCTGTTTGTCTGAACCAGCCAGAACACCTGCCACGGAATTTTAATGACAAAGCATCCACGGTAGCGAGACTGTTCCAGGTAAAGCAGCGGCGTAAATGCTAAATCAATTAATACGCCCCAGCAATGCAGACGTGTCAAACGGCCTGGACGAGCGGCTGTTTGGCCAGGTGCTGCCGATGGGTTACCAAGAGAAACGATTATGTGGGTGGATACTACTCGACGTGACTAGGCTCGGCATTCGCTGAATATAAACCTTAATCATAAAGTTCGCCTAACTCCGACGAGTATATTGCCGTTAAGCAAACATCGTATGCGAACGCGGAGTTTCGCGAGGATCCTACTGCTGAAGGATCGCTGAAACTCGTGTTCACAAATTTTTGCGACGGTAGTCGATTTTAACTTTCAGCGTACTAAGTTTGAAGCTGGAGTAACAAGTAACAATTCGTTGCTTTAAACTGTTGTGACAATTTATATTAATATTTAGAAAAGAGAAAGCTTGATTATCGTACAGACTTACAATACAACCATTTAAACAAGTGACGAGCAATTTTGTAGACCGCAGTTCACAGATTATACTTTGAATATTACATCTCGACGGAAATGTAAAGATGTTGCCATCTGGAAAGTAAAAGAATGGATTGTCAGGTTTTGTCGCGCAGTACAAGTTGATATGCCGTGAGGATATTGTAGGTAGAATATCTTTACACATTCCGCCGATAAAGGGAGCTTCACCGAGAGTAACAGAGCATTTCTCGGATAGCCACTAACGCAGCAGATTACAAGGAATCGTTTCAGAACTGGAGGGCGACGATTGCTTTTATCTCTGTCTCCTGCACAGGCTTTCGTAACTTGGAATGGAATAAAAGTTTTATAACGAGCATCCGACAAGATTTTATAGATTTTCTTTAACGGTTTCTGGAAAGTTCTTGGACAACGTTGAGACCTTTAGATACCAGGAGAAAGGAACGTGCTGTTCATTCAGAGTTTCGTACGGAAAGGAATTCTTTGCGCGGAAACAGACAATTGCATTGTAGATTTCATGTTAGCCGACTGAAATAGTCTCTTTCTTCATGTTAGTTGATATGAGACTATTCTTTTGACAGGAGAATCGACTGTTTGTCGAAAGTCGTTAAAGAATGTTGTTTTAGTAATTTGTCCGTGACAGCTACGCGACATTATTCTAATATGTTCCAGATTATGTCTGTAAAAATTTTTGAAATTTAAAGACTATGTCGCAGGAAATTACTAAATGGATATTTTAATTCAAGCATACATAACTCAAGCGAAGTGGTCCGAATAAATCCGGTCTTGCAATTCTTACGAAGCAAAACACATGAGTCACTGTTGGGGTTATGCATATTTAGTATTAACAAAGTACAAATCGGAGTAAGGAATGATGAAGACGCTGAACAAAGTTATTGCATACTTTCGTTCAACATATCGCATCCACTTGCAGTGTCAAAGTCAAGTATTTTATTCGTTGCCTCGAGTGCGTATCACGTCTTTTCATAGTAACCTACTTTCCTCATTATTGTCTTCGCTTTGAAGAAGCGCTAAGGTGGAAACCATGTCGGCATCGAGAAATCTGCCTCTTAAAAATATGTATCGGTGAACAGGGATCATTTTATCAGACCTTAAACGCCGCAAAGTTCTCTCCTTTTACGGGCCACTGTACTACATTTGTGTCGGAATGAAGTAGCTACTATTTGTAACAATAAAACGATTCAAAGATTTTAAAAGGAACAATACAATGTTTAGAACTTCTTAAAATGGTGAAAGATATAAAAACGCTTTTGCTTCTTGACTTTTTCAATTAACACGAACAAGTTTTATTTTGTATAAAGAGAAAATGCGTCGACTGCGGCTTCCAACGAGTAGCTCTGCGAGTTCGCAAAAGTTCATCGTTCAAAATTTTCCGGTTATTGAAACACCTTTCTGGACTTACTCTTGAGATACTTTGTTCGGTCTGTAAACTTGGTAAACCAGGTTCCAGCCAACGTTCTCCTCGGATTGCACCTTACAAATTCATGCGAGCACAGACTCCGCTCGTCCGTTTCGTCTTCGGAAGTTAGTTGGAAACGAATATTCCATTGGGAATTGACCGACGAAGGCGCAAGAGGAATTGTTCTTTCCAAAGTGGATTAAAGAATTTCGCTGGAACCTTTGTCTCCGATGGGGATTTGCGTTGGCACTGGGCTTAACAATTGCGTGGATTGGTTTACGGATGGTGGTAATCTGCGAGGACCGGTGATTTCATTATAGAGAATGTTCGTTCGCATAAGCCGATTCGGAAAACAAATTCCTGTTGGAGTATACCAAAAAATTGTTCGATTCAACGCGGCAGATAAATGCGCACGGTATTCGCGTTTTTTGCGTTACGCTTTATTCTTCTATAGATCGGTGTAACTTCGAAGTCACGCACAGACCTGTTATCATTTTTAATGTAGCGTAAAATATTTGACGCTTTTCCACAGGTACCAACTATATTCAGAGTGAAATAATATATTTAACGCAGCTGCTCGTTCGGTTCGATTTTTATGAATGATTAACGAAGTCCGTCATGGAAAATGGTCCAGTGATTATAGCACACTTTACGCAATCGTGGTAATCGTATTCGTTACAAGCTCGTCTGAGGCGATACAGATCCAATTATCGTAAAAATAAATGAACGAATTAGTTAGGCTGCTGGTTTTTATTCAAACTATCCCCTCATGGAGCAAAGGCAATAAAACTTGATTGAGTCTATCAGAACTTGTCCCAGTTCGATTAAACTTATCTCCGAGATCGTGACTTGCACGAAGGCCGCGGCGCTCAAGTTCAGCACGAAAGTTCGACCCACCCCATAGGATGAATGAAGTTCAAGGAAATTTTGAAAGTGCGAGTCCGAATGTAAATTTAATAGCGCGTCGTATATGTCGCCTTCTGGTGATTCTTGCCGAATGAAATACTCGAGCTTCGCTATTGACGGTCGAATATAAAACCCTTGTCAATCTCAGAATCGCGCATTTCTCTCCTTTACGTATCTCGAAGGAGTAGCATCGCAATCCAAATTTTCCGTACTGAAAAATGAAATTGGATTAAATAATCGTGTATATTCATGATAACACAGATTCTGGGTATCTTAATTTCTTTGTGACATAAAGAAATCCTAAATAAGAGGAACAAATTCTCTTCGATTGTCATTTGGTTATAGCTTTTCCGATTACACGCTGTGCAAGAAGCTATTAAAACAGTTTGTTGCAGGCTCTAAATATCTTATATACAACTGAACAAGTACATAATAAATCAAACTTTAAATTAGAAATAAACTCTTCTGTTGGATAAAGTCCTAGGTACATTTAAATCTAAACTAAGATAGATCTTGCTTTCTGAAGATCATATATAGAGCTAAACAATTAGATAATAAATCAAACTTGAACAGTAGTTGCTTTTAGGGAGCATACTTGTCACAGCAGAAAAAATAGCTAACTGATAAGATTAATACATACTTTGATTTCCTTCATTAAATTATATATCTGGTGAAAGTGTCGCATTTAAACAAAATATAATGAAAATCAAACTTACAGAGTAACACCCGGAGTAATTTACATACGTTTCAAGGAGATTACAACATGATTAAACTGCACATGAAATGAACTTCCCAGCTGGATAAAATTCCAGGAACATCTTGATGAGATATTGCTTTCGAAATTAAACCGCGAACACGTATTTAGGAGGACGCAGAAATTCGTGCGAAGCTTCAACAGGTAGGAAAAGGCATCGTCATCTCGACGAATTTCTCCGACGGAAATGTCAAGACCACCAGCCGATGGGAATTAGTATTCCGCGTACGTGTTACCGGCGAATATAATTACGAAGCCGACGTTGCTACGAACAACACAACTCTGCACTCGGGGAGGGCGAACTGATAAGGAGGATCGATTCGTTGCGTGACTGAAAAACCGAATGTCGGATAAGAAAATTCTCGAGCAGGGGATAGGGATCGAAAGAAACGTAGATAAGAGGATTTCAGGAACTGGCTGAGTGTTATCGCGGTGTTCAAAGAAGTTTGCTAGCCGGTGAAACTTTGAAACGATAAAGCTTACCTCCTGCTCGAATAATATTGAATCGATCAACGTCTTCTGTTGTGCTGTCTCGTCGACACGTTATTCTGTTATTCAACGCGCTTTGGAGTTTCTGAGAGCCGACTTTCCCCGAAGCTTTCACCGAAAGCTTGCCGAAGCTAAGCAAGGAATGTATAAATGATACACATTTATTATACATATATTATTACGTTTATAGATGACAAAAATTTTGAAAAAATACTACGACACAATGTTCAATTTTAAATGTGATTTCAGATTTTAATTTTCTTCAAATTTATTTATGAAACCGTATGAATTTACGATTATTTACTGAGTTCCATAAGCATGTATTTTTATTCTCCAATTAACAGTCTCTCAGGTAGGTTCTATCTCTTCGCAGGACGCAAAAGACCAGCACTGCGTCATTTGTATCCCAATGCTCTTATCTAATGCACCTTGAAAATAATTTCCCAGTGACAATTGCAGATTATTAAGTGACAATAATGTCGATCATTGCTAAAAGTATATATTCCGATAAAAATCAGAAGTAGGAGCAAAATAGTTAATCATTCAGAGCAAGACTAGACAACTTGTAGCCCACAAGCCGCATACGACTTCCGCCACTGCTCCGCAATCTTCACCATGAATATATTCTACAGAGTTTATAATAGCATGGTCCTAAGGAGGAAATTTTACGATCATGGGAATCGATTTTGGAACAAGAATTACGATGATGCGTATCTGATGTCGAGAAAGACCCTGATAGCATCCTTCAAAATGAGCCTTCAATATTTTAATTCAAAGTTTCTATGCAACCATATGGATAACATATTTGTGTAGGATGATCATTTGAAAACTTTAAATTCAAATATGTCGATGTTTAAAATATTTTGTATAATATAACGCACATCCAGCTTCGATCAGTTGGTTTAGAAAGAGAACGGGACACGATCGAGAGAGACATAACGAAAGCTGCGGGCTGTATGTATGAGTGTCCACATGAACGAGATACCTAGGCCATTTCACTCATCCATGCTCCTGGTCTCACACTGTTCGCGCAACCATTTGCATGGGGCTCTATCTGGTGCTCATATATTTGAAGCGATATTCCACTTATACTTTTCGTCAGTGATGTACCACCACCAATCGCAAATATGAATATGAATACTGTATTTTAACATAAAAGCTCGATATAAAAGCTAAATTTATACCAAGTGCAATATAAACGACAGAAATTCCTATAAATTCCCATGAATCGATAATCAATGAACGCAACATAATAAAAGTAAAAGAGTAAGACAAAATGAAATACATAAATCCATACACTTTATTGAAAAAACATACAATACACGTGGTCTTATACTCTACAATACCAAAAAGAATTTTTTAATTTGCAGCTATTAGCTCGGTATCATCCTCGACTTAAAACGTATTACAATTTTAGAGACTCGAAAGGGAGTCAGAACGAAGCCGGTATTCGCTATGACTCCCTTTCTTACAACGACGATTCTTAGCTTAGAAGCACGCAATTATTAATTAGGACGCTTGCATAAGCATGTCGAGTAATTATATGATATGGCAGACCAAATTATAAAAATATGGCACCAAAGTGGATCAAACAAGAAGTCTCCGATCCAAGGGACCAAAATAAATCAGAGCGAAAAGCTCCGATTCATTCAAAGCGAAAATCATGAGCGAGCAATAACAGAATTTTAATTAAAATTACAAACAAAATTATTAATTTCCATTTCTAAAAGACAAATTCGTGTTGAAATTGAAGATAAGATTTCATTAAATAAGTGAAAAGTGAAATAAATTTATATATAAATTCAGAAGAAAACTAAAATTTGATCATAGGAGAAAGTAGAGTAAATTTAGATTAAAATTGAAAAGATTGTTTAAATGAAAGGCGAGCAAAAGTGTTGAAAAATGACCAGAAGTAATTACTAGGATGTTCAGAAGTGATCACTCGAACGATCATTGGTAACCATTTGAATGACCATTACTGATTACTACAATAGGATGAGCACTAGTAACCACAGCGTGGACCAAGAGTCAGCAGTAATCTATGGAAGGTCCACCCTGGGCCAGGGCACTTCGCGAAACCACGCGACAACGAACACATACGAAACTCAACTACTTCCATCGGCAAACACGCACTAACTGATTGAACAATACAGCCCTCCGCTGAACGCTTAATTGAAAATAACCTCTACCACTAACTTCGATGATCTGGATTATTGAATCGAATTTCTTTCATTAATAAATTTGTTGTTCCGGCTTCTTAATATTTATAACAATTACATTTGTTAGAAATATGGTCAAGCAAATAATTTGTTAGAGACGACAATTCGAGAAATCGAAATATTTCGAGAAATTGTTGCATTAACAAATTGGTTACTTCTTGACGCTTAATATTTTCAAGACTTCCTTTTGATAGCATTAAACACACACAATGATTTTCAGATCATCAATGCTTAGAAGAATCCTTATACATCGAAAACATTCTATTGTTAAATTTATTGTTTCCAGTTGTGTGATGATTATAAGAATTTCTTTGCCTAATGAAACCTTCTGGTACTCTCTTGTCTCTGTTACTATGTTTAAACAAAATTAACTTACACAAATTGAGATAAAGAGAAACTTTACAAAGCACAACAGATTGGATAATCAATCTTCACGCGGATGTGTTAGATGTGCCAGCAGGTAAAAGTTTTGAAATTCTTGAATAAGGCGGGAGGTTCATGACTGCGACCCAGCTGTTACAACGATTTCTAGTTAATTTCCGAATTTCTTCAAGTGAACTTTGGGTGTGGAAATCGTCGATTGTCTTTGGTACATGTAGATATGAAATCGTCTCAGAAGCAGTTCCGAATTCTTTGAGCGTTCGTGGAATGCAAAGATTCGGAAGTGCATTCACCGTCTGAGTAAAAAAATTCTAATCGCGAGGAATTGCGAATAAAATATCATAAAAACAAATATAATAATGAATATAAAATATAATAACTGGATATCTTTTGAGCTCAGAATTATCAGTGATTAATTAAGTGGTCGGTGTGTTACGATACTGCTGTGAAAATGAACTCCGTCTGCTCGCTGTGGTCATTTACCTAAGATCCCCTCAACATTGCGCAAGGTCAGTGCATCGACATCGTAAATCGTGACCCACATTTCCGAGCAGAAAGTGTATTCTCAATTAAATGAATGAGCTACTATTGATGATTTTCTTTACGATTCTTAAACAAATATATACGCCCTGTTCTTTAATACGATTATTTATTATAAAATTAGCTTAACGAATCGTTCGTTGAACTTTATTCGGATACGAAATTATGAAAACAAAAATATCTTTTGCATAGTTTAATAAAGCTCCTTATTGGTGATCTTCACTGTAAAAAGCTCAATTAATAATTAAAACGTCTGTCAGGATTAAAATACTTACTACTTCGGATTCGAAAAATTACTAAATACCTTTCAGACATTCTGAAATAAGGATGAAAAACATTTTTATTCAAATTATTATTGTTCCATAGTAAAAGAAATTCGAAAAGTCCATACTCTGTGACTTGTTTATTACTTCGAACACGACTTGAAACTGCGGATTGCATTTTCGCTAAGCAAACAGTTACTTCAAGTGAACTGAGGAACCCTTCGTGACACTAAAGCCCTTATGCAGTAATAACAGATAAAATACCACATTTTGCTAATAAGCACACCGAAACAGGTTTCAGGCTTTTCGAACATCGACGATCGGTTCGAAAATTTGTTACGTAATAGCGATTCAAATGAAAGTTAATTTAGTAACAGTGAAAGTGGTAGTAAAAATTGTATTGGCGATTTTGTTAATTTTATTATTGAGAATGAACATAATGATATACAATAAATTTTGCATTTCGAGCAAATAATTATCTTTCAGAAAAAGATATAAAGACAGTATTCACTCGCATTTTATTCCTTCGCGCTAGCATTCAGGGTAATGAAATATTAGGTTGGTAGGAAAATAATGTCGGTTTCCAAACTATATCTTTAAATCGACATATCACAAATCGGAATAGGTTTTTTTTAATCAAAATAAGATCCATTACAAATTACACATTTTTGCCAATAAATTGACAGTTTGTTAATACCAGTAGCGTAAAATTCTGTTGTTCTGGAATTGATCAATTCTTCGAACGCACTTTCAGCAGCAGCTTGATTGGTAAATATGTTCCCTTGCAAGTAGTGGTCGAGATGTTTGTAGAAGTGGTAATCGGTTGGCGACAGATCCGGGGAATATGCTGGATGGGGCGGGCAGAGTTTCATATCTCAATTCGTTGAACTTTTGTAGCGTTAATTGTGCGACGTATGGTCGAACGACGATTCTTTTGGTCTACACTTAACTCTTGTGGCACCCATTTGTCGAGCTTCTTCGACTTTCCTAGCTGTTTCAGGTGGTCGATAACTGTTGAATGGCTTACATCTAACTTCTGTGCAAGTTGTCGAACCGTTATTCGTGGATCAGCTTCAATTAGTGCCTTCACTTGGTCATTGTCGACGAGAGAAGAGCGTCCACGACCATCTTCATCTTCGAGGCTCTTGTCAAATTTTTTGAACCAACGCTGTACCGTGGGTTCATTTACGGTATCTTCTCCAAATGCGCTGTTGATATTACGAGTCGCAGTTGCAGCTTCATGACCCAGTTTATATTGATATAAGAATACACGAACTTGCTTGGTAGCCATTGCGAAATTAATAACATGAAGTGACCATAAATTAACAGTAAAAACAAAAGCATACCTATCAGCATCCAGCACGACATCTGCACTGTACGATGACATTGGAAGGTAAACAGAATAAAGGGAATTGTTATCCCAAAACATTCGTCAAAGTTCGAAAGTTCGAAAACCGACATTAATTTCTTACCAACCTAATAATTAGCTACGCTGTATACTGCTCAACTTCTCGAAATGTATTCAATAAACATATCTCAAGCGAAAAGTAAAAGTCGAATTTCGCGCCGCGTAAATTTGCGCTAAGAAAAAAGTTACTTCAAATAACCTCAGACATCTCTCATTATCCGATTGTAAGTTACTCTTGGAACACCCTATATCACATACCCTATATCATGATGGGCATCGCAGAGCAGCGGCAAAAGAAGCCATATGTGGTTCGCGCAAGCCACAAGTTCGCTAGGCTTGTCCTAAAAATCTAGTCAAGGTTTTACATCAGAATTCCGGAAACGTCGATGAAATGGCATTACTAAAAATTGATTCGATACTTCTTCTTCGAAACTCGAACACGAGCGTTCGCGGCAGAAATGAAATTAATTTCATCGGACAAAAATTCCTGAGACGCATTACGGAATCGAAGAGACGATTCAAGCGACTTTCGACGAGTCGAGGACCTGTCTTTCATTCTTGCAGTCCAACTGCGGGCGCTTCTCGTCATCGGGATTCGTTGCCGAAACGATTCGAACGTGGTGGCGATCGCGGAGTTACCGGAAGTTCGGACGAACGCGTCTCCAACCGATTCATCACGTCGGAAAACGTATCGTTTTATTGAAACGGCAGTGTCGCGTCCTCGTTCCAGTTCTCGGTTCCGCTGACACTTCAGGTAATGAAAACGGAAGAAGAGAAGAACTGTGAGGCCATCTGAAGAAGCGTCGACAGAGAGGAATCTTTCTAGCAAATGATTCTACAATTTATAGAAAAACTAGAGTTTCGTTTTTTAACAATTATTACGATCGCGCCTGAGTTCGCAGATTTCCAACGATTAAATTTACTAATCCGTGGATTATGAATCTATTCAGTGTTACCTGTCGAAATGTTTATTCTGATCTCATTGGTAAGCTGTCACTGGAAATTGGGGCACATCTATGCAGTTGTCGAAATTAATTGGTTTCGGTTACGGTCATTATCGAATTCGGTTTGAATATTCGTGGCTTGTGTATTCAATTAACTGAAGTAAGTAGGTAATATATCCTTTGGTTTTGGATTGGTTTCATCGCAGCTTAGCAAGAAGAAAAATCATAAACATATT